>NW_024067793.1:180000-480000 GCF_009389715.1 Phoenix dactylifera
AGATGACAACATAGATTGCAAAATCTCAAACGACACTCAAAGCCTTTCAAGTTTCAACCAGCCTAATGAGCAATCATTTATTATCTGATCTTCTGGCAAATTAAATTAGTTCCTTCTAGATTTAGAGTTGATCCAACAGAAAAGTTCCCCTCAGACGAAAATCTAACTCATGAAGGAAATAAAGCTGGCATCAAATAACTGCAATAAATAGCAGCACAACAACATAAAAGGTAGACCAATAATAAACCCTCATAGTTGGGCTTCAACAATCTACAGCAACTGATTTTCTTCTAGATGCTTGTGCTCTTGTTCTAGTGGAGACTACAAACAGCACAATACAGGCAACCATGTGTACATGGCATTCCAAGAAGATGTTTAGGATTAGAACCATCACTTGACCTAAAAAACATGTCTTTGCCAAATTTATTAAAATCTAAAGTCACCAGATTTTTTTACAGAAAATTGCATACAAGTAACATCTAGATGCAGCATAAGGTCATTGTCAGCTTGCACTTAGAATCCATTAAAATATGTAAAATTTCAGGTATACCTCATGCAGAGGCCGAGAATTTAATTCTACAACTTGAGCAACCAATCTACATAATATTCTTGTCAGATGACTTACCACACCACCTAAAAAATTCTGCTGACTAAAGCAACCAACAATATGAGCAAGTTATTTCACCTCCAAGAAATAGTATGGCGCTTCTAAGACAAGCAAACATGTATTTTGGGAGCACTACAAAAATCTGCCTTACACAGTTGGTAATAGTGAGGGAAAAAACTATCAAGGTTCAAAATATCAAGGTACTGGGGCATGCTAATGAGGGGACGGTATGGTATGGATCAAGTATCAAGGATTGTGCTGACAAAAGGTATCGATGGATGTGCAAAGATAGAGCCATTATGCCCTCAGTACACCTTTTTGGATTATTCTGAAATTTACATAATATTTGGGCATAGGTTTCAGGATATGCCCCAAAACCTCAAAAACTATTGACTTGATCCTGGATTCATGCTCTAATGAATGAAACCAACAATCAAACAACAATTAGTCCTCATTTGTGAAAAAAAAATCCCCCATAATTCTTTTCAATTAAACATAAAATTCCACTTGGATTTTTTGGAGAACTAAGGAATAAGAAAGAGAGGACAGAGAAGATTTACCCAACTCTAATGATCTTGTAGCCCCAAAAATCAAAAAAAATACTTTGATCCTATATGCCAATCTCCCTAGGCTGTCTTCCCTTCTCTCTCACTTCATTTGCAACTCCATATGGTGAACAATTTGAGAATAGGTTGTTTAGTCATCATGAGCCATGGCAACACTCAGTTCAAGGCCAATTCCGGCTCAATTCGAGGCAAATGGATCTCAATCCACTCTAAACTGCTTGATGTGGGGTCAGTTTGAGCAATTTGGGTGTGGCTTAGTTGGTGGTATTTGGCAATCGATGCCCCCTTGTACCATCAAGGCATTAGCACAATACATATAACTGCATACATATCGTATCAACGAATTTTTCAGACCTTGGTATGCTTGGAGGCAAATTGTGGGATGTGGCTATACTTAAACAGATTACACCAGGTATTTAAAATAAGATTAACTTCGATTAACTAACCAATAGACCCTAAAATAAGGAATGGGCCAACAATATATATCAAGCTTAACACCATCCCTCATTGGCGGCCTGAACCATGCATTTGGAGGTACCACAATGTCTTAAAATGAGTCAAGATAACAAATGTAATGACTGGAATGAGTCGACATAATGACCATGTTAAATTAAATAAACAATTAGTATAGGAGGGATTCGAACTCCTGACCTCCAGCAAACCTAAGCTCTGATACCATGTTAATTAACAAATTGACCCAAAAGCTTAAATTGATAAGGAATGGGTCAACAATGAATATCGAGCTTAACAATGTCCCTCTAGATTAGTTGAAGATTTGGTTTAGTTGTACTATTTTTCCCCTTCAAAGAACTTAAAATACAACATATCTTTATAACAAAGGTGAACAATGTTTAGAGTGCAAGTGATGAAGAGGCATGCGACTTCATGATGGCAATAAACAAAGATATATTCCAAAAGTAGGAAAGAAAAAGTAGCTAAAGAGAGTCTCCTAGTCAAGGATCATGCTAACTCTCTAGAAACTTCTTCATTTGGGAGAACCATCATTCAACTTCGCAAATCATCTTATTAATTGATCTATTCTACTTAGTCAAATGTATTGAATTCTACTTGATCATACATCGGTCGTTCCACCATGCACACTTTTCCAAAGGACAATTAAATTCAGACTCCCAAAGATTAAGCAGGATAATTTCCCCAAGCATTTTGTAGAGTTGGATATGTTATTGACAGTGCTTGGAGAATGGAGATGGCACTATATAATCAGTCATATAATTGAGAATATCTTAAAGAAATTCACTAGAGAATTTGGATACAATAAAACCATCAAATTATGGACAACTAATGCATATCTTTTTTCTTAATTGGTGACTAAAAAGATGTCAAGATTACAATGATCTAAGGGCCAAGACATCCTTTAGAAGCACCATGGAGCTTCAATACAGAGCAAGGTCTTCGTTCATTTAAGAGCATCCAAAACCACCATCAAATGTATACTGGTAGACAGGAGATGAAATCATTTTAGCGAACTCTCGTGTCATATGGATCCATATAATGATGGGATATGGCATAACATTCCACAATAAGACAACATCATTAAAAAACCTACTTATTATTAAAATAACAACGAAAATTTCCAATCCAATCTTATTCAACTCATGTAGAGTCCCCATATGGCAAAAGCAAATGATAGTGAACCAAAAACTTCTTTAAAAAAAACAGGGTCAGAGGATTCGAGTGGTGGATAATAAAAAGAATATTCACAATTGGAGATCCCATAAATATGTGTTCAACAATAACAAGAACTATCAATTAACAATGTTATAGAAAGATTGTAAATGGTAGACAGGAGTCCAATGAGAGGTCAAGGTGACCCAAAATATCAAATTCAAAAAATAATAAATATAAGGGGAAATCTTTTAATAGCAAAAGATGAAACATATCAATAAGATGTAAGTTAGTAGAAAGTACCAACTCGAAATCATTCAATACCATTATATAAGTTGGCCTTAATGGGTTTTCTAAAGTGAGGTATGTGGCTACATATGTGGATGCTACTGAATAGGCAGCCCCCTTAGCATTATGTGGTTATATAATGCAGCCCACTTTTACGTGGATTTAAGAAAGTGGGTGATCAAGACAGATATAGGTTTTAAGTAGGCTGGATTCAGGTTTTGGGCATGTTGGATCTGAGTATTGTTAACAATGTTACTTTGTTAATAATGTCCAATTTCCCTATCAAGTGCTAGCTCTTAGTTAGGTTATCATTTTTTTTATTATCATTGTTCTGTATCTTCATGTTGTGTTTAAAAAATACAACCACATACACAATAGCATGTGCGCTTGTACCACACTATGCAATCCCTTAAGGCCTTAACTGTCTGCAAACTACTGTTGCCTTCTAAAATACTAATTGATCTTGTCCTCCATACTCCAATGTGATCAAAAACATCAAAGTAGGGGTTTACACGATTAAACTAAAAAAACATTGATGAGATCTTCTCTTTGAGTCCATTAATAAAAAGGAACAACAAACGAAGATCCCTAACCATAAACATCAAGCCTTGCCCCAACCATTCAAGATTGGCTTTATAAATCCTCTTCTACCAAAAATTCCTATTTAAAGCTACCTCTACTGCTATTTAAGCTTTTTCATAACTTTTCTGGAAATCCTTCATGTTACTTGAGGTTTCCTCCTCCCTTTCCTACATTATTCAATAAAGTACTCCTTAATACTAAAAACCCCTTAGTTCTTGGTTGTACATACCAATACCATCTCATAAATTAAGCATCGCTTTGTCCTGAAGTTTTACATCCCCTAGAACACTTCTAATATAATCATTTTTAAATCTGTGCTATTCAAATTGTTCTGTTAAACCCTCTTTAGTGCCCAATATTCTAAGCATTAGAGTATCACAAGACTTGTAATTGTCTTATAAAATTTTCTTCTAAGTCACCAAGGTCTATTTCAATCATATAATACCAAAAGCACCTCTTCACTTTATCCAATCAGCTCTTATTTTATTACACATAACTTCATCTAACTCTACTATTTTGTAAAATATATCTCAAATAGTGAAATATGCAAGCCTTATAATTGTCTTCTAAAATCTTCCTTCAAGTCCCCAAGGTATGTTTTAATTGTTAATACTAAAAACGCCTCTCCGCTCTATCCAATCGGCTCATATTTTATTATATATAACTTCATCTAACTTTATTATTTTGTAAAATAGATGTCAAATAACAAAATCAACTGAAGGATAGCTTGTCCATCGATCTTCGCTAGATCTAAGAGTAAAAAACCCAAAAACTGAGTAGACGATGAATGATTTTGAAACAAGGAGGTTAAGAAAGAAAAGATCGAGAGGAAGAGGAAAGGATGTCACCAGTGGATGGACTCGCTATTCATGAGTGACCTCCATGCCACATGGAGAAACAGCCAACTGAGAGACTAGGCCTTTGGATCCACACACCAAGGTGCTCAGAAGGACACCAGAGAAGCATACAAAGGGAAGCAGCAGCCACAAAGAACAAAACAGCATCAGATCTACCTTTTGTACAGCCCTAGACCCTCTTAATAGTTTTCTAGGGTTCCTAGATCAATTAAGATATGCTATTGGAAGAGAAGGGAATAGGAGGCATAAAACTCAGAGAAAGTGGAATAGGATTTGTCGGCCAAAGAAAGAAAAGGTGGGCCCTTCCTAGCCTGTATGGAAGCAAGAAAGAAGAGGAGACACCTGTATGCTCAAAAAAAAAAAAAAAAGAAAGAAAGAAAAGCGTACGGTTTGATGGAGAGGCATTAGGCATGGGCCACGTGAGCTCCAAGTAGTTTACCGGAAGTTATGTCTTGGTCCGAGTGGGGATAGCATTTCTCTTCTGCATGTCTATGGAGTTTTGAAAAATCCGCCGGTCTAGGGTTTCTTTTCAATCTTAATCACCCTAATCAATCCTAGCCACCCAATCTTGGTTTCTTTAAATCTAGAACATCTAGTCCTAGGTTTGGTGCTCCCTAATTTTATTAATTATACCTGCAATGTCATTCAGTCACTTAGTCTTCATGTAACTTGCATGTGATGACTAAAGTGGGCATGGACACCCCCCATACAAGCTAAAATAGACTAAAACTAGCCCAAATCATGTCCAATTGATGCATCAGAGGTTGTGTTAAAAAGCTAAAACAAAAGATAGTCGAAATAGACAAGCTTGGCCCGAGGGGCATCACAAAATAAAAAATAAATGAAATATTATATGCTAACCTACAACACCCTCTATCCCCAAACACCTTGGATTCAACCTGTTTCTAACCCCCCCCCCCCCCCACCCCAAGAAAAAAAAAAATCCCTCAATCAACCAATTACCATCATATATTGTTGTCACCTCTTTAGACAACTGCAGCAAATTCCCCCGTTCCAATGGTCCCATCCACGTTCTCTTCCTTTTCTGCTCCCAAGTTACCAACCACCAACATCCACCTCTGAGTTTTTACAACCAATAACTGTCCTACTACACCCGTTCTCAAATAAAGCTCAACCCCTTCTCTTCAACACCTTCTCTCTATTTGCCACCTCCACACAAGTTCCTATGCTCAAAAACCACATTCAACACCACCACCATTGCCAACTTTGGCTAAGATCCATTACCCAAAGCATTGCAAGGGAAGCCACCAATGGGATATCACTTGAGATCCTACCACTAGTCACCTCAAGCAGCAACCTTAAATCCATCACCCAAACAAGGAACCTATTGAAGAAGTCTTGAGGAAGAGCGGAAGGTGGTAGAGACAAGGGGAAAGCAAAGAAGATGAGGAATGGATGTTTTGACAAGATAAGGCACTCAACCAAAGGCAATTGAGTGCCCAAATGGAGAGAGGTAAGCAGTAAGGAGCTGAAGGCAAGATGAATGACTTGGAGGTGGCTGAAAGTGTTGGCGCTGTGCGGAAGCGTGTGGATCCCTGATATCCGCTAACCTAGAGCGTCCCCTAGGGCGTCAGGCCGTGTGGGGAAAGAAGGAAGAAGAGATGAAGAATCACAAACACAAACTAGGATTTTCGTGGAGAAGAAGAGGAAGAGAAGAGAGAACGTGGGAGAAAGTTTTCTGGCGGCTCTTATTTCTCCAGGAAATAATACAAGTGATAACCATAAAACTGATTACATCAAGCCTTTATATAGGTTCTCAATTTTAGTCTAATCCCAAGCCAACTCAATCTCCCCCTAAGCCACATTAGAAAGCACTCAACCCAAGTCCATGACTTACATGCTCTCTTCCCTTGAGTCTAAACCTAGCCCAAGAATGACTTAGACCCTTAGGAACATAAATCATGAAGTCCCTAAGCTAGTCAAAGACCAAAAATTTCCGTCATTGACTGAATAGCACGCCTGGCACGACGTTTGAGTCGACCCCTGCATATCAGGGTCGACCCCAATACTTCAGGGGTCGACCCTTCCTTCACTGGGGTGGACCCCAGGAGTCGACCCCTGACTGTTAGGGGTCGACCCCACCTAAGACTGACAGAGAAATGCTCTCTGTCGTCTCCTTATGACTTTTTGGGGTCGACCCTTCCTTCACCAGGGTCAACCCCCGCTCTTCATGGTCGACCCCAGCTTTCCATGAGTCGACCCCAGCCTTACAGAAACTGAATTTTGAGCTGGTTTTTCTTTGGATGCACCACACATGAGCCTACAATCTCCACCTTGGCGCTCCAAAGCCTCTGCAAGCTTCTCCTAGTCCATTAATCCCATCAACGTCACACACCTAAGGAAGCCATCCCTTGGAAGAGTCTTGGTCAGTGCATCTGCCAGGTTCTCCTTCGTATGAACTTTGGCTAGCTCCACTTCATGTTCTTCCACCAACTTCCTAATCCTGTGGTACCTCATGTCAATATGTTTGGTCCTCGCATGAGAGACCGAGTTTTGAACCAAACATAATGCACTCTGGCTATCACAATGCACCCTGACAGCCTCCTGTGCAAATCCCATTTCCAATGCCAATCCTTTCAACCATAGAGCTTCCTTGGCAGCTTCTGTGATGCCAATATACTCCGCTTCCGTTGTAGACAATGCCGTGATTGATTGCAAGCTTGATCTCCATGCACTGGACCTCTATTCAAGCAAAACACATAACATGTGGTAGAACGCCGTGTGTCCATGTCTCCTCCGTAATCCGCATCCACAAAACCAATCATCCGGCTCTGGTTCTCCTTGATCATGTTGGAATTCTTCTCCTTGCTACCTTCCTGTCCATAGCAAATACCAACTCCAACTATGCCCACCAAGTATCTAAAAACACCTTTCAGTGCTCTCCAATGCTCCTTGCCAGGGTTAGCCATGAACCTGTTGACTTGGCTAACTGCATGTGCAAGATCTGGTCTACAACAGACCATGGCATACATCAAACTCCCAACTCCTGAAGCATATGGAATGCTCTTCATCTCAGCTTCCACCTCAATCTGTGATAACATTGTCTTCGAAAAACTGACATGACCAGCTATTGGTAATGCCGCCGGTTTCGCTCCATCCATGCCATATCTCCGCAATACCTTTCTGATGTAACCTTCCTGAGATAAATACAGCATTTTCTTGGTTCTATCCATGAGAATCTCCATGCCTAGAATCTTCGTGGCTGGACCCAAATCCTTCATCTCAAATTTTCGAGATAAAGCTACCTTTAAGTCTTCCACAATTCCTCTACTCTTGCAAGCAATCAGCATGTCATCTACATACAAGAGTAGATATGATCTAGACTCATCCTTAAGAGTTTTCACATAGACACAAGGGTCATACTTTCATCTGGTCATGCCAATGCTCCTCACATATATGTCGAACCGCAAGTATCATTGCCTTGATGATTGCTTCAACCCATAGAGTGATCTCTGTAGCAAACAGACCTTTCCTTCTGACCCTAGCTCACCAAACCCCTTTGGCTGCTCCATATAAATCTTCTCCTCCAAATTCCTATGGAGGAAGGCTGTTTTAACATCCATTTGCTCCAACTCCAAATCCTGGATGGCAACAATGCTCAACAGCATCCGAATAGAAGTATGTCGAATAACTGGGAAGAATACTTCATTATAATCAATACCCTCCTTCTGGGAGTATCCCTTAGCCACTAACCTGGCCTTGTATCTGATGCCTTCTCTATCTGAAAGTCCTTACTTGCATTGGAACACCCACTTGCATCCAATAGGCTTCTTTCCACTTGGCAACTGCACCAACCGCCAAGTCTGATTTTTCTGGAGAGACTGCATCTCCTCTGCCATAGCTTGGACCCACCTATCGCTATCCTGGCGTGCCACTGCCTCCTTATAGGTCTCCAAATCTCCATTCACAGCAACCAATGCATAAGACATGGTTTCGCCAAAACCATACCTCTCCGACTGCCTCACAATCCGCTTAGGCTTGTGCAGTGCGACTCCGATGCTTCTGCTGGGATCTTGTTCCTCCCTTTGCACATCTCGTCTCCGAGTTAGCATCTCGCTCCTCTTCACATGTGGAGGCACCTCTGACTGGTGCTCCACCTGAATTTCATGCCCTTTTGGTGCACTTGCAAAAAGTAAAACTGAATAAGAAGTTAGCTGTCCAACCCTGTCCAGTTGGTTCTCCCCCCGCTCTTCTTTCACCCTTTGCATCTTTAGGACTGAATTCTCATCAAAGACCACATCCTTAGTGATAGTAGTCTTTTTCTCCAAGGGATCCCACAGCCGATAACCCTTGACTCCATGCGAATATCCTATGAACACCATTTTTCGTGACTTGGCATCCAACTTGCTCCGCTCACTGGGATCAATGTGCACAAATGCCGTGCACCCAAATACTCTAAGATGGCCAACCTCCACCTTCTTTCCAGATCATAGCTCCTCTGAAATCCTCCCATCTAGCTTTGTATGAGGAGATCGATTCACCAAGTAGCAAGCTGTGTCTACTGTGTCCACCGAAAACACCTTGGGAAGCCCTGCCTGCAATCTCATACATCTAGCTTTCTCCATGAGAGTCCTGTTCATCCTTTCGGCCACCCCATTCTGTTGAGGAGTCTTCCTCACTGAAAATTGCCTCTTGATCCCACAATCTTCGCAAAATTTCAGAAACTCCTTACTTGTGAATTCGCCACCATTGTCGGACCGCACACACTTCATGCAGCATTCCTTCTTTTTTTCTACCTCCACCCTCCAGGCTTTGAACTTAGAGAAGAACTCACTTTTTCCTCAAGAAGTACACCCAAACTCTCCTTGAAAAGTCATCAATAAGAGTTAGAAAATATCTTGCCCCATTCCTGGCTATGACCGGGGCCGATCTCCAAACATCCGTGTGCACTAACTCCAGGGGACCACCGCTGCGTGTAGTACTGGTAGAAAACTTCACCCTATGTTGCTTCCCTAACTGGCAAGGCTCACACACCTCTGGAACTCCTCCATCCAGATCCGATATCAGTCCATCTTTGCTCAGCATCTTCATACCACGATCTCCCATGTGGCCCAAGCGGTAATGCCACAAACGATATGCTTTCTGCTGGCCCTGTACCACTGCTGCTGTTTCGGATCCCCCACAAACCACGGACCAAGGTTCGCCGTACCGGTACCGAACCCCGTACCGGTGCCGCACTAGCATAAGCGTACCGAATGTCGGTACGGTACGGTACGCGGTACGTCAGGCGTACTGACACTGGCGTACCGATACCGGTATCCATCGATACGGGTACGGTACGCTCGATACCGACCTGTACCGATCGGTACAGCATACCATGCCACCGATCCTTCCATCCTGTACAAATTATTCTCCAACCTCCTTCCCTTCATCACAACTATAGCTCCTGTGGATATATTCAAAATATCACTCCTGCAACGGCAACTAAAGCTGTAACCGTTCTTCTCCAAGTAGCCAAGTGACACTAGATTCTTTTTCAGACCCGGAACGTGCTTTACATTGGTAAAAGTCCGCACCATCCCATCAAACATCCTCACCTTGATGGTCCCAATGCCGGCCACCTTGCAAGGATGATCATCTCCTAATGTCACACCCCCCTCATCGATTTTGGTGTATGTAGCAAACCAAGACCGATTTGGTATGTAGTGATGAGAGCAGACTGAATCCATTGTTCAGATATCCGTGTTGATCCTGTGATCATCCGAAACTACCAAAAGGTCATCCTCCACCTTGAGATCAGCCACGGCATTGATTGAATCCTTGCCATTCTTCTCTCCCTGAAGCTTCTTCCAAAGCGGACAATTCCGCTTCAAGTGTCCTGCTTCATTGCACTTGTAGTATCTGAACTCTTTTTTGCCTTTCTTGGACTTTGATCGTCCCCTTTGCTTACTCCGTTCCTTCCCTCTTCCAGGCCTCTCTCCGACAGTAAGACCTTCCTGAGGAACTCCATCCTTTGTCAATCTTTCTCTTTGCTCATTGGACCTTAGCACAGGAATTGTCTTCATAATTCAGCGTCTCCTTCTTATACAGCAAAGTAGTAACCAAAAGATCATAAGAACCTGGCAGCGAGCAAAGCAAGAGTAGAGATCTATCCTCCTCTTCCATCTTCACCCCAAGGGTCTGCAAGTCATTGCAAACCTGGTCAAACCTCTGAATATGAAGAACAATATCTCCACTTTCATGCATCCGAAGGCTGTACAATTGTTTCTTCAACATCAACTTGTTGCATATATTCTTCCCCATATACATGGTATGCAACTTTGTCCATAATCCCTTGGGTGTCTTCTCCTCTAAAACGCTGTACAAGGCTGAATCCGCCAAGCATCCTCTGATGGCAGCGCAAGCCCTTTTCTCCAAAAAAAACCATTTCTTATCTGTCATAGCCTCCGGCCTGTCCTCCAAGGCCGAATCCAGATAGTTTTGCACCAAGAGATCCTCCACCCGGACCTTTCACATAGAGAAGCTTTCCTTTCCATTAAACTTCTCAAACTCCACCTTCATATTATTGTTCATGGTTGGCCAGACCACAATCACAAATAAACACAAATCTGATTTGAGAAATCACCTTGAAGGGAGATAAGCGGACTGTTTTCCTCTTGATGTCATTCCTTCGTTTCTTCTTTCCTACGCCAAAACCTCGCTCTGATACCAATTGTTGGCGCTGTGCGGAAGCGTGTGAATCCCTGATATCCGCTAACCTAGGGCATCCCCTAGGGCGTCAGGCCGCGTGGGGAAAGAAGGAAGAAGAGATGAAGAATCACAAACACAAACTAGGATTTTCGTGGAGAAGAAGAGGAAGAGAAGAGAGAACGTGAGAGAAAATTTTCTAGCGGCTCTTATTTCTTCAGGAAATAATACAAGTGATAACCCTAAAACTGATTACATCAAGCCTTTATATAGGCTCTCAATTTTAGTCTAATCCCAAGCCAACTCAATCTACCCCTAAGCCACATTAGAAAGCACTCAACCCAAGTCCATGACTTACATGCTCTCTTCCCTTGAGTCTAAATCTAGCCCAAGAATGACTTAGGAACATAAATCATGAAGTCCCTAAGCCAGTCAAAGACCAAAAATTCCCATCATTGACTGAATGGCACACCCGGCATGGCGTTGGAGTCGACCCCTACATATCAGGGGTCGACCCCTCACAGACAGGGGTCGACCCCTCCTTCACTGGGGTCGACCCCTGACGACAGAAAACAGCTCTCTGTCGTCTCCCTGTGACTTCCTGGGGTCGATCCTTCCTTCACTGGGGTTGACCCCTAACAGTCAGGGGTCGACCCCACCTGAGACCGACAGAGAAGTGCTCTCTGTCGTCTCCCTGTGACTTCTTAGGGTCGACCCTTCCTTCACTGGGGTCAACCCCAGCTCTTCATGGGTCGACCCCAGCTTTCCATGAGTCGACCCCAGTCTTGCAGAAACTAAATTTTGAGCTGGTTTTCCTTTGGATGCGCCACACATGAGCCTACAGAAAGTGCCATCATGAGTTAAAGCTGTAAGTAGGGGGGCAGGGTTGCAACAATAGGGAAAGACCAATTAGGGAGGAAAAAATTAAGGGTCATGTTATTATTTTAAAAGCTAAAAGCATGATTAAAAAATTAGAAGTATTTGAGGCTACATACTCTCAAAGAGTAACCTAGGGTAACTATATATGTGGGAATGCATCTTAAATTTATCTAGTTTGAAACAGAGATCTAAAATCCAAGGAATAAGGACTGTTGACATGATTCAGACAAATCTTTACAACAAAATTAACTATAGCTAATGCACTAAAGCAATGCAAATCATTGACATCAAGAATAGATTCGGTTTGATCTTGTCATTTGATGTAACTCATCTTTTATTTCTCTTTAATTCAGGGTTAGTGAGTCGAGAGTGTGTATAGCTGAAATTAGAAGATCTCAAAGTTGTATAAGAGTTAGATAAGATGTTGTGTTACGACCCAAATATATAGACACGTCAGCCTATCTGGACAAGTTACGGGGCCCATTAAGCAAGTCGGGCCACTAAGATAGAGGCAGGCAAGAGAGAGGAGCACATGCCCCCATTTCTTTCTCAAGTTTGGGCATCCGTACACCCTAGGGTTCATACCTTTTTCCCTCTTCTACTAGTTAAGGCGCACGTGCAAAACACATGTGGTTGCTAAAAATTTTAATCATAGGGTAATTCAACTATGTTATAAATTTCAAATGATCCAAAATTAATGAAAGAATAATATTTGGAGAAAAATGGTTATAGCGAGCCAAGAGTTGTAATAGCCAAATTTGTAAAGCTAAAGAGTTTCTAGAATTACAATTTCGATCTGGTAAAGAAAAGATTGCCAGGTAGGAAGATTGGCAAGGAATCCTAGTGATCATAGACCTAGGATTGGAAAGCATGCTGAGGTTAAGAGTGGGGATACCGTTTAGGTTAAAGCATACAGAGGGGTTGGGAACCTAAGCAGGAAGCATGGCCATGCAAGGGTCCTAGCAATAACATGCTTAGAATTAAGAAGAGAGTGCCAAGGTTAAGAATAGGAGTGGCAATTGTGTCGACTTGGGTCATGTCGGATAGGGGTTGTGGTGGATACAAGTTGGGTCAGAAATGGGTCAGGTAAAATATATGTTAACCCAAATCAATCTGTTTATTAAACGGGTCAAAAAATCCAAAATCGAATCCAACCTCTTTATTAAAGAGGTAACCCAACCCAATCCGCATGACCCATCTAATAAGGAAGTGGAATCAGATTAAGTAGGTTAAGTGGGTATTAAATGGATTAAACATGTCTTTAATGGGTCAGATCACAACCAGGCCTAACTATTAAATGGGTCAAAATGGGTTAAATGGGATAGAACTGTAAACATGAATCCAAATGGGTTAAAACAGGTCAATCTATTTATGACCCAAATCTATTTATGCTAAAGCTGAACTCACTTAAATAGGGTCCGTTGGAGGTCAGGTTGGTTGGTCGAGTCATACCACTCCTTGTTAAAAGCAAGGACACCGTTAAACAAAAATCCTATTAAGGGTATTATGAGAATTGAAAAGTTGGAAAATATTCCCACTTTTGTATGCTATTGGGATTAAAGAAATGGACATATCCTAGATGTGTTAAGGGATTATAAATAGGTTAGTATTCCTTTTCTTATTAAAGTTTTCTATTTGGAATATAGTAGCAATCTTGGAGATGGAATAAAAGACAAGGGCTTTCTTTCTTCTTCCTTGGCATATGGGTCCTCTTTTTCTCGTTTCTTTTTTCACTCTACAATTCCCTTAATGCACTCTCTTCATTCTTATTATTCTCCCTCACTATTAGTTTAATTTGTTGTAGTCTACTAACATTATACCTTACAATTCCTGTTCAACATTAACCAAAAGTTCTCTAATTCCATTTTAAAATCTTTGCTGGCTGCATGCTATTAAAGGCTTATTGCTCAACTGATGTGTGATTTATGCAAGGTTTTCATTCTTCAATATGTACTGGAATTTCAAGACAACAATAAAGTCCTCTCTCCGTTCAATCATCCTTCCAATTTCTTTCTTCTGCTTCCTACCCATATTCATTTTCTTCTTGTTCTCTCTCTTAGGGCCTGTTTGGTGTCGCTTCTGCTATATAAAAAGAGAAGCAAGAAGCCAAGTTCTCTAGCTTCTTCTAAAAGCATTTTTTGACTTTTTTCTTCTTGTAGAAGCACTTTTCCAATAATGTTAGTAAACATTATTTTTTCAAAAAGTGTCCAATATTATTACCAAACACTAATTTTTTTCAGAAAGTGCTTTTTTCCTTTGAAAATAACAAAAAAGAAACTTTTTTTAAGCAAAACCAAACACACCCTTTCTCTGCTTTTTCTGCCACATAAGAACTAGTTGGCATTAGCCTTAGTATAGGGTAGACAATTTGCTTTTCCTTGGCACCCTAGGACCTTGAGTAAGCCGAGAAAATAAGAGAGAAGATTCTCATTTTTCTGTAACAAAAGCACGAGCATGCAGGAACCACTAAGTAGTTTGAAATGAAAGAAAATGCTGACCTGAATTAAGAGAAGTTGGACAGCAGCACGACACTTGGCATCGTTGATTGCATAATGCAGATTTCTTTCTCTTAAGCCTTCCAAATCATCATCATCCGTTGATTCTCTAGACATATCATTATCCTGCCTGAAAGAAGAATTTCCATTTTCCCTTGATCTCTCAAGGCAAGCTCCAGATGAGATATGCGTGAAATCAGGTAGTGTTGCTGTGGAAGCTTCTTTCAAAGATAAAACCACTTCTAGCCACTTGTCCTCAACAAAGAGAGAACCTGCATTGCTCATTAAGCGAACAAATGCAGCAATGCCAATACCTGCAAGACTTTGGTGAGGGCGCTTGATAAAACTTGTCAGCAATGCTAGCACTTTCTTTAGTAGCGGATTCACTGTATCATAAAATTTTACAAAGAGATCCACTACTAGCTGGAGGGCCAGCGTGCATGTTTCATAAAGCCAAGCATCTTGATCTAGCTCATTGGCATCACTTTCAGATCCCTGTCCTTCCAAAGTTCCCCCAGAAGGATCTATAGCATGTCTTACATAGTCAAAAATTGGGAAAAGGACCGAGTCAAACACTTTTTCCCATAAAGGCAATGAGAAAAGGTGACCATAGTTGCGTAATGTATCAAATAGCACCTGCAAGGCACTTTTTCTGATTTCAGGTCTAAGGTCAAAGGTAAGTTCTGACAAACCTGCAAGAAATAAGAAAATCAGCACACATTTAAATCATCCATACTTGTTCAGTTGTAAAACAACCAAATGTATATCCACTCAAAAGAACAAAGCAGAATTAATATCCACCTGCTAACAATGGAAACCAAAAATGTAGATGATCATCTTTATCAATGAACATCTGATTGTCATGTTTTCCATCCTTTACCATGAGAGGTGAAGATGGACCATTACTTCCAGAAGCTTCCTTGTCCTTAACCCTTTTTGCAGAAAAGCCAATCTCTCCTTCTGCAAGCTTTGAGGCACAGAATCGAAGAAAAGCAATTGCATTGAGGCTAATGTCTTTGTTAAACCTACTATTAGTGAATGCAATCAGACAATTAACACAATCTGTAAAAGTAGTAGTTTCGGTTTCGGTTATGTAAGGAAAGTAATCCCGTAAAATCTTCTCAATAATCTCAAAGGCCAGAAGTACTATATTTTTGTGATCATCATATGATGCAGTTGCAAATACCTGCAAAATATATCATTTGCTGAATTACTCAGGTGACCAAGAATGAAAATGAAAACAATCAAAAAAAAAAAGTTATTCTAACAGTGATTTTGATGATAACTACCAAAAGGCAATAATTTATGATCATGACAGAAAGAAGCAAGGAAAATGGAAATACCATGAACATGCTTTTCCATCCTGACTTGACATTGCCAACACGAGCCAATACCATTTGAGAGACACATCTGATGATCAACTCTCTAATCTCAACAGCTCTGCTCTTCCGCATAACAATAACAAATGGTTTCATAAATTCATTCTGGAAATTGTAGTTGGCCAATTCTTCTCGCTCCAAGAACTTCATTGCTAGCTGCCGCAAGGAATCCATTGCAAAGATTGCAATCGAAAGGTTATCAGAGCATCCAATGCTGACAAAAAAGTCCGACAACACATGCCAAATGCTTGACCACACAAGCCTGATACGGTTCATGTTATAGTGCCTGAATGAAAGAAACCAATACAAAACATGAGTAACTTTTAAAGATGTCATTTAGGAAATGAACCTGTGAGTGTTTCTTACGCAATCTCAACTATTTTTGTAAGACTAAAAACTCGTGGATTGGATGTAGAGCGCAACTCTTCAATTGAAACCTTACAAAGAGCTTTCACAAAGTCAATTATTGCCTCACTGTTCAACTTCTGACTTCGTGTGAACATACGGTTCATTTCAGCCATCCCAACTTGTTCCAACATGTTTAAGTTAGAGATCAAGTTATTCATTTGCTCAGAGGTAACCACTCCAGAAGCATGACCACCAACACCAGCACTATCATAGGAACCTCTTCTGGCAGTAGCAGCGGTGTTCGAAATATGCCCAGGTCCCTTTTTCTTCAGTACAGGAAGTATAGATGACTTAGTTTGTCTAGATTTATCGAGTTCATTCTGTTGTATTGCAAAAAATGTAGCATCTGGAGGAGCCCCTTCTCCCAAAAGATGCAAATGCTCAAAACGAGAAACACATGTCAAAATATGTTCCCAGGCTTCTTGTAAATAATTTCCATCTTCATCTGCGATCAACAGAATTGCCTGTGGAACCACTCACAAAGAAAAACATTTAAAGCCGCATAAGAAAACTGTTGCTATAACATCATGGTTGACATTAGAAAACACATGAAGATGCAGTCAATTGCAATCGATACATCTTGCAATCTACATTGAAAATAAATATCCTACTACTATAAGTCTATAAGCATGGTGCAGAATTAACTTTATAATAAAGTGAACTAATGACTAAAATACCAAGGCAGTACAATTTAAGTGAAAGTTGGTATATTTTGTCTTTTTCCTCTTTTCCCAGCTTGCAATGGCTAACATAGTGAAATGGAGAATGGAATTCAGTAAAGTAATACAATATCTAAAAAATGTTTCTCAAATGACCCACTCTTGTTGTTAGATATTTCTTATTACTATAGTTACTCATCATAATTAGATAGGGCAACAAAAGCAAAATATTAGTCGCACCTATATGGAGAAAGATTCCTATTACATTGGAAATCTCTTTTTTGAGTGAATATTACATTGGAAATCTTGACTAACAATATATAGCTATCAAACAGGAAGCCCTAGGTAAACAATATATAGAGCGCTCTCTCTCTCTCTATCACAGCATAGATGAAGAACAGCTTCACTTAGTTACTCTCCTTATTGAATTTCCTTTAACATTTATAAATCACCTCACCTTAGTTCCATGACCCGCATGATAAATCAACCAACTATTGAATGTGCCAAGGCCAAAGCCTCAAAGCCTCTAATGAACAGGGGCTCAAAGATGAAGAGAGAAGTGCAGGAGATGTGTAGAAGAAGGGGAGAGAACAGAAAAGAGATCAGAGGGAGAGGAAGGGAAGAGGGGGAAGTGGAGGCAACTTGACACTGCAGGAAAGGGTAAAGGGGCAATTCTGATCATCAGGATTAGACTTCAAAGATTTGTACACAAATAGAAACATAGTGCACCGAAGAACCCTTCAATCAAAGAAATTTTATTAATGTGAATAGGCTGCACCATACAATATTAGGCGCATATAAATAAGACATGACCCCTCACTCTAATTCAAGCATTAAACCCAATACAAAATCATATTTGAAATAGGACACAATAATAGGGAAACAAGCTAGAATTATTCTACTACAAATATAGAAACCTAGCTCAAATTTGATTTTATCTCTAACGGTCCAACTGGTCATAGTACCTACTAGCTGTACCCTGGTGCTGCATCACAAATGGTCAAAAGAGAGAGATGGAGCAAACGAGGGAGAGAATAGAGAAGAGTCAGTAGCAAAGAGGAGATAGGAATAGAGAAAGAAAGGAAGAAGAGAGATAGAACAGGAGAGCGGGAGAGAGCGAAGAGGAGAGACAAGGGAATCCATCTATCTCACATATGAGGAGAGTAGGGACAAGACTAGCTAGGAGTCAATGCTTGTTTCATGTTTTGAGACCAAGATAACTCCAAGGGCTGGGGAGGTATACATATATTATATATATTTATGCATACATGCAAATATACATACATACAAATGTACATACGTAGACATATATACACATATATGTAATATATATGTACATATGTATACACATATCTTTATGTGTGTGTGTGTGTATATATACATATGTATATATGTATATATGTATATGTATATATGTATATATGTATATGTATATATGTATATATGTATGTATATATGTATACACATATCTTTATGCATATGTGTGTATATGTATATATATATATATGTATGTGTATATATATATATATATATATGTACATATGTATATGTATATATGTATGTATATATGTATGTATATGTATATATGTATATATGTATGTGTATATGTATATATATATATATATGTATGTATATATGTATGTAAATATATGTATGTATATATGTATATATGTATATATATATATATGTATATATGTATACACATATATGCACATATGTATGTATGTATAGACGTCGACTCATGCCGCAATCGGGTCGAAGGAAAGAACAGCGGTCAGCAGAGGATATATGTATGTATGTGTATATATGTGTGTGTGTGTGTCTATATGATATTCAAAAGGAATTTAATTTGGGTTATTAACTCAACTTGGAGGATAAAATTGGCATATTAACTTAATGAATATCTCAACCTCCCCCCTTTCTTCGAAAGGCTTCATGGCTAAAAAAACAAAAAACAAAAGAAAGAAAGAAAGGGCTTCAAGATAAAAAGGCCAGGTGCTTGCAATGGTGGGTCCCTAAGACAATCGCTGTCGGCGCTCCTATTTGTTCGACATTGCTTAAAAGAATGGGCTTAAACCCTATGTGAGCCATGCAACATGGCTCAGCTTCAAATCCCCTATGCCATCTTCTCAAGATGAGCAGAGAAAGAGGGGAAAAAGTCAAAGAACAGAGTGAGAGAACGAGGGAACTACTTGCTGCTTGGAGGTGACAAGGCTGAGAAAGGTATGTTAATCATTTCCAATTCCCTCCTTTCTTTCCTTCTCTTCCTTTCATCTGTGGATTAATCAAGCATAAAGAGATGAGAGGCAGATCCCTGTCTCTCTTTTCTTTTTTAATTCATCATGGCTTCTGTCATTGCGAGATTAGGAGCCACAATGAGATCAGAAGAGATGATCTTTTGTCAGATTAGACAGTCTGAGTGGGTTACGGTTTTGGGCAAAGAGTGGGAGATTAAGAGGCACATATACGGCATATCACAACATATCCATGGTGTCGTGTCATGTTCCCATTGGAAGATGGCAAAAAACCCAAAAGTCATACACATGGCACTAGTTTTGTCATTGACTAAGATGAGTGTTGCATGGACACAAATATGAGAATCAGATTCCGACAAGTGTCCAACTGTCTGACACGGTAGGAGAGAAAAAAGGGAGATACGTGGATAACGTAGGAAAAAAAAATTTAGTTAAATTATATAATTATATTTAAATGTTATGAGGAAGAAAATTTTAGAATATAATATTTGTTAAAGTTTTTTCTCCATAAATGTTTTCTAAACTTCCTAATTTATTGAGAGATACAAGAAAAGGAATATCTTACAAAGTTATTTCAATAACTATATCCATGACCATTCTCTTAAAAAAAAGGTTACTTTGGAAATTATTATGGATAGTTGAACTCATTTTTGGAAGAGTCAAATTATCCACCTATCTATAAAAACTAGAGAAAAAGAGATATGTGTCCAAGTGTCTGATGCATATCCAATCCCGATACATATCCGACATCCATTCATGAGCTAGATGCGAGTGTCCATGTAACACAGCTAGGATGTAGCCTAATTAATCATTATTTCATGATTAGATTTTGCATATTATTTCTAAGCTCTCCTATCCCCTAGAAGACCAAGAAGTGAAGCAATAGTTCATGCTCAAGCCTATGACTTAGTAACAAGGGATGGATCACACACTACATGTAAGAATATTTAATCAATATAAGCAAGATATTACTTTTTTACACACTCTTATTTCAGTGATAATTTAAATGCTAATCAAAATGTAGAATCTAATTTATCATGAAAAACAAAAAACAATGGTTTGATTATAGCATCGCAATCAATAACTTGTGATCTTTTTCCTGCCTCCATATCTCCAATGTGTAAACTATTGTAATGATTTCTTTATGGTGAGTCGCACTACTTTGTGAAGATCTTTCTACTAGTCAAATTCTCACAGAACAAAGACCATCAGTTTAAGGGAATGTTCAAGATACCCCACCAAAATCCTAAATTCTCAAAAAATAACAAACTAAACAGAAGAGCAATGCAAGTTTCCCAAATATCTAAATTTTCTTGCCTACCACAAAATATTGGGATTCAATTTCATGGACATTAAGCTATGCCCCTTGTTTTGCAGGAACTTTAGGAACAAAAAAAGGAGATTTTCACTTATATGGTACATTATATGTCAAAACCAGGGAATTGCTTGGAAGACAGAAAAAGTAACACTCCAGGAAAATTAATAGCAAATTCATTTTCTCCTCTATAGGCAAAAATAATTTTGCAATCTCTAAGGACATATTGATAATTGAGCAAATACTTGTACTAGTCAGAATGGCATATTTTTATGTGGTTATTTAGCCATAAATGCATCTCAACCCAAAAGGTTACAACTTACAACAGTGTTTGCTGATCCGACCTGAACCTGGTGGTTCAGCTCATACTGAATTGAAACAGCACCAAATTACGATGGTTTGTGAGTCAATTTCAATTATAACCCCTTCCCACTGCATTCACCCGAATATTCAAGAGAGGGCTCGCTCTCTATTCTTGTTCACTCGCTCACTTGCTCTCCCCCTTCTTCGACACTAACCAATGCCGAGGAAAGCCCCCATTTCTCTCCCCCTCGCTCCCTCCCCTTGGTTTGGTACACCCCGGCTCGGTATCGGATGTACTGATACTATACCGAACCAGTTGCTAGCTAATATGAGCCTCAATACCAGTACAACAGACCTTGGGTTTCAGTATGTTAGAAAAGGAATATGTGAAGGACTTGGAACAAGAACTACCACTAAAAGCCTTAGCCCAGCTAATTATATTGAGTCAAAGCTAATTGTAACAATCTGCCAGAGCAATACTAAATACAAATGCATTGGATGCTTGCCCATGAGAAATATAGAAATATGATTGAGTTTCTAGGAGGAATGCCTCCAATACATTATATTTCAACTAATACCATAAATCAGGTTAAAAATATAAATAGCTTTCAGAAACATGATATTATCAAACATAATTCTTGGCATTAATAGGATATAACCAGAATAAACCTTTATTGCATCAATATTTTTCTGCTTGATATCCGCTGCTGAGTGAAGGGATGTGAATTTTGCAAGTGAAGTAACAAAAGCATCTCTTTGCGTCTTCATAGATATAGCTGCTGTAACATGTATTGCACAACGAAATCCTTCAAGGCATTGGGATATTACGGCTTCATCATCACTCTGGTCAAGTGGAACACTGAAAGCAGCTAGCATGGGAGCCCAGCACACCTCAATCATGAATTTCAAAATTACCACATCTGTCGCAGCATAATATACTGACCTGAAGTTCAGAAAATTATTCCAAATAATAAGCTAATTTAAATTTTGGTACCTTAAGCAACAGTACAATACATTAAATCTGGGGATGAGTTTGAGAAAACCCATTTTCAGAATTAAAATATGTGAACTACGAAGTAAACACAGCACAGGACTTTACGTATTTAAAAATTAAAAAAAATGCAAAAAGGGTAGCTTATGTCAAAAAACAATGCAATTCTGGTGGCATGAATTTACTAATTTTGATATAATAACTCACTCAGATTTGCGAGCTTTTTCCTTAAATTGCTCTTGCATGTGCCTGATAAGATCATCACTAGTCTCCATAGGTGAATCTCGCTTGCGTATAACTATATTCAAAATGCTGTCCAAGCCTAGGATTTTGTTTGTACTCATAGATTGTGTTTGCTGTGGAGCCAAATCATCTTCCTTCATCTTAATTTCATTCTTAGAAATTCTTTCATATAATGATTTCATATATTCTTCTGGCAGATCCTTCCCATCATCAATACCACGATTGTTTCTTATGAAGTCATCTTGAGACATCTGCATCAACCAAAAATAAATCATATTCTCACACCAGGTAGCATCATAAATTGATGGCATATATGAAATTTCGTGAATGATAATTTACCTTGTTCTTAACCATTGGGTTATGAGCATCCGTGTTGAGCATTATTACAGAGTAAGCAAGGACATAAGCCGTATCTGCACTGGTAAAGGCCTTTGGATTGCATTTGCAGTAACGCTCAGCAAATTTTTCCAGGATGCGATCAATTTTTGTGCCTCACCAGGCAACCTAAATCTTTGTAGGAAGGATCTGATTGCCTCATCGAACTCCATCCCTTGAAAATCAAATGCATCCACAAATGCATGCATGACTTTTAGGGGCAACTCTTCCCTCTCTCCAAGATAATCACCAATCATTGTCTTGTTCAAGTCGGATGTACTTTTAAGAAAAGCAGCTATTTCCTCTGGTGAGTCGCCGACCTTCTTTGCATTGATAAGAAATTCAAGTCCTTTCTTAGGTTTCCGATTAAAAAGAGATATGCCTTCCTGTTATTTATGTTGCATTAGAGTACATAGCATAAGATTATATCAGCAATAAAATGCTAACAAAAAAAGAAACCTCGCATGGGAAAATTATTTTACCTGAAGTTCTAACTTATATGCCCTACGCTGTTCCAGAGATGCAACTTCTGAGACTCCATTTGCTGTTTCTGACTGAGAATCAGTTCCTTCAACAGACTCCTCTCCACTGCCATTTGCCTCAGGAAATTCATTTCCACCTTCAGTATTCTGCTCTGCTGTTTCTGTTTTAGGAGAATGAGGGTCTGGAATTCTCAACTGTTTGTTCATCCAATCACCCATCGACTTGAGAATTGCCACCAAGCATTTCATTGCTTCAATCTTCATGGTAGCATCCTGAGGTGGCACTAGCGTCGTGAGAGCACCAGGGGGAGGCCCTTGGGCAGTCTTTAAGAGGCCATTTACCATCCTGTAACCAGACCATCAGCAAATGGGAAAAAATACAAATATGTAAACCTACAACAGTTAAAATAATAAAGCTAGAAAAATAGGACTCCTGTTCCTAAATGATCAAAATAGATGTCCTACTATGCCAACAACAATGATTTCTGCAAAATCGTCAAACAAAGAAAAGAACTGAATTATGATGAACAATATATTTACCATAGAGCACATGAACGAAGATAAGTTACCTCTCAAAAATGTTTGATGAATGGACATCACAGTCATAATTAATGAAAATGTCTACCAAGATTTGGGAATCTACACACAGCTTCTCCAAAAATCGAAGCACGATCATCTTCTGCTGGAAATTTGGTTGAGCAACATTTTCTAAAACTCTGAGAACAATCATCGGAAAGAAGACACCAATTTCCGCCTTTAATCCTGGTCTAAATCTTGATACCAAGCTCATAAAAATGGAACATGAAAGCTGAAAAACAATCATATGAGTTGAAGCGCTGTTCTTCAAAAGTGATAGGCACAGATACTGCTTAATTGCACCTAAAAACCTGCTTGATTGCAAACAAATTAATCAGATCAAGATATATGTATCTGGCATGATGAATAAAGAAAAAGACTCAAAGTACAATTCATAAAAGAGAGAACAGCAACAAAAATAGAAACCCAAGCCTAAGGCATAATAATAATAATAATATGCACATTGTTGATTGGATACAAATTTGTGATCATCAGCAGATGGGTAATTAATGTGAAATGGTTGCATTACTTATGTGAAACAAGAAAATAAGTAATATTGTGACTCTTCAAATTTAGTGATATAATCCAACAGTAGACCTCTCTTTCCTTCATATTAAAATGTGTTGTAGGTCAGATTGGATTCACCAAAAAAAGAATAGATGTAGTACATATCAACATAGTACTGTGGTGGGTGGGAAATTTGAAATGAACAAGTGGGGAAATCTTTGAGGATCCAAATTTTGATAATAGGTTTGACACAAGTCAGTTACAAATATTTTTCACTTGGACATGTTATTGGGTTAAGATGTAGCCAAAGATTTCTTTTTAATTTCATGTTTGAAGAATCTTTTTTCTTACATATTTTGTTCATGATGGTCAAAGCTAGTTTCTCCTTTGTTCTACTTGATCTTTTCAATCTGCTTAAAAACTGAGAAATAAATCTTATGATAATCATCAAAATGTCAAATTATATATATATATATATATATATATATATAATATATATATATATATATATATAAGTTAGGATAGAAAATCTCTCACCAATATTGTCAAGATCACTATTGAGTTGTAAAAAGTAGACAGATTCAGGTTCGATCAGATCATCGATCCAATCACAGATTGCAAGATAATTTTTCCAAAGTACTTTTCTTCACATTTCTTTAAAAATTTTAAAATTATAAAAACCAAAAATTTAAAACATGAGTTAGTTGTAAAGTAATGAATGGAGGGGGAAAGAAATAACTTACAGATATTGGACGTCCATATTTCTCCATCATAAGGCTGCATGTAGCATGTCTAATAAAGTAAACATTATGTCTAGTTATTAAAGATATTTATGTATTGCCGCATAGAAAATATCGATTAAATTATCCTTTGGGGTATAATATTTTGGGGAAAAAATCAATTTTCGCAAATGATTTCAGGAATAAGAATATTTGCCTCTCAATTAACTCCATGAGCTCCAAATTTTCTTTATTTTCTTTTACTTTTTGGAAGTTAAAAACTATAACTAAAAAAACTATGACTAAAATTGTTAAACTTATGATGCACTCTATCCTTCTTAGTGAAAAATAAATAATTCTAAAAGCCTACAAGTCAAATAAATCCTGTGACATGGACCTTCTATTTATGCACATAGCATTATTAAGTTGCATGTCTTAATTTAAGGGATCATATAATACATATATATGTGTATATATGCATAAATATAGGCATATACATTTATGTGTGTATATATACATATACATATATATATATATAGATATGTACATATACATATATATATAGACATATACATATATATATAGACACACACATATATATATATATATATGTGTGTGTGTGTGTGTGTATGCATGTATATATACATATATATATACACATATATACATGTATACATGCACATATAGATACACATATATACATGTATACATGCACATATAGATACACATATATACATGTATATATGCACATATAGATACACATATATACATGTATATATGCACATATAGATATATATATATATACATATAAATATATATATATACACACACGTATATGTAGAGTAGAGCTAAAGTGCACTCAAAAGGATAGCTGAGATGGTCCCTCTCGCTTTTAAATCTATGATAGGCCATCTGAATTGAAATCCAAATAGTTAAACATGACTACAAACAAATACCTACAAACCAAAATTCATACATTTTGGTGGTCTCTAATTATTCATCAAGTCGGTACAAAAAATTAACAATATCAATTGCACTAGTAAAATATATGATAAGACACATAAATTAAATCTACTTTATGAATCATGATCTGCACATCTTAAAACATGTTTAGATTTAAATTTCACTAGTTTTTGATGATTACATTATAGTACAACTTAGTATCATGCTATTAAAACTGTCCATTTTGACACCTACTTGATACTTAGGTTAGAGACCATCAAAACACATGAATTTTAGTTATTAGATATTTTTTATAATGCTTATCATGTTCAACAATTTAGAACTTGAATTTGGACGCCTATCATTGATTTTAAGATGAGAAGACCACATCAACTATCTTCTCGAGAGGATAATACCAACACACTCTCTCTCTCTCTTTACATATATATACATGTATATATTTATATACCATGATCCTCTTTCATCCTAATTCAAGGATGACATTAAGATTGTTTAGGGCCATTGTCATCCAGATCATAAGACATAGATCATGGATATTAAGATTCAGACAATAATGCCTCCCATGCACATTGATAGGCGTTTGGAGAAAGATCAAGGCACAAAGGGCGGTGGATGGTTCCACATACATACATTTACATACAAACAAAAATACACGTATATAGATAAAGATTTTATTTTAAGCCAAGATGCATTTTTTCTTTCTACTATAGTTTTAATTCATGTTAACACTTCATAGATTTGTATGTACTATGATGATATAGTATGAACTAAAACACTAATCACTAGTCCAGTCAGAACTGCTTTCAAGACCAATTAAGCCTGTTGCCTCCTGCTAGTCTGTTTGTTATAATTTTCAAGAAATTTATGGAAGTAATAAATCACTATATACTAATGCTGCTAAGAATCATTGGATTAGCTATATGGACTGTAACAAATTTCAGAAAACTTTCCAAAGGTAGAATTTTAATATCTTTGTATAGAGGAAAAAATAGAGGCAGAACTTGATCAAATGAGAGTATAAGACTTCCTATGCTATTTTAACCATCTAAACAACTCTAGCTAATGTCATGCTAATTTTGTCGATTAATCCGTAAGTTTCCACAATTTAACAGCATAGATTCCTTCTTGTTAGCCTTTCATGTCCCTTTGATTTGGAGTTATCCATTAAAGTCCAAACACTAATATTCAACAAGTCAATGCCTTTATTGTTTGCTCTCAAGGCTGACAATCCCATGGGTTTTGAATTCATGAGAATAAACACATGGAGCATCACGACTTATATGCATGATTTAGTCAAACAACAGTAGCTCTGAATGCAAAATTCATTTAATACTCTGTCAATCTCCAGATAAGATCTCTTCTGTATGCCTCCTGCCATAATCTCACCACCTCGATGAATATTACTCAATAAATATAATAAAAGTCAAAATTCAAAAGTCTAGAACTAGCTCTTAGCAAATAGTAATTTAAATTAAAGCTACAAGTAGCCCTTGTATCTTCTGCTAATAAACACAACAGTTCTTATATCCAGTTTTGTTGCACAAAATAAATTCATCAGCATTAAAATTAAATAAACGCTACAACTGCAGAAAGTACCTGTCACTCGTCCTGAACACAGCTCCAGCATTCTCCAGCAAGATCTTGAGCAGCTCCAGTGCCACAATCTTTCCCTTCATGAGCGCCAGATCAGCCGCCGCATCCTTGGGGGGAGTCTTCATCGAGAGCTTGCAGAGAGCCCGGAAACACCAGGAACGCATCCCGCCTCAGCTTGTTCCCGATCTGGACCTCCATGTCGTCCTCCCTATCCAAGACCCCTCCGCTCCGAGCTCGTCCTTCCGGCCCTCCAGCGCCGTCTTGTACATGCTGATCTCCCAGTACTTGGCGTCCAGCATATCCTTGTCGGTCGAATCCAGCAGGTCAGCCGGGTTAGTATGCTCCACCGCCGTCGTCTCGAAGGCCCCCGTCATGCCTGCCCGCAGACCCCGTCCGGGCGAGTGGGTCGACGGGTTGAGCACAACATCGATGTCGCTGATGATCTTCGTGATGAAGCTCTGGACGAAGCTGACGTCGACGGTGGTGGCAGCGGGCGGCCGCGGAGGAGGAGGAGCGGTCGGAAGGCTCCATGAGCTCGGCAACGACGATGGGCCTGGACGGGGACGGTGGAGGAATCGGCCTCCATGCGGCGGAAGACGATGACCAGCATCTGGATGAGGGAGGCCTTGGCGGTGGTCTGGTTGACGGGGTTCTTGGAGCCGAGGTAGAGATCGTAGCAGGTGCGGACGATCTGCAGGAGGCGTCGCCGTGGATGCGGAGGGCGGTGGACGTGACGGCGGAGAGGAGGGTCTTGAGGACGAGGAGCTCGGCGGCGTCGTCGGCGAGGGAATGGCAGTGGCAGACGGACTCGATGAGGGAGGCGAGGAGGCGGGCGTCGGGGCCGGCGGAGGGGTCGGCCTCGCCGTGGAGGTAGGAGTGTGGGAGATGAGTTTCTGGGATGCAGTCGAGGGCGGGTTCGGCGATCTTGTGGGAACCCGAGGAGGCGGCGGAGATGAGGGGGAGAAGGATGGACTCGGAGTCGGCGAGGGAGAGGTCGGAGCCGGAAGCCGTCATGAAGGGGGCCGGGGAGGGAGGAAGAGGAGTCGGGGGAAGGGGGATCAAGGTGGAGAAGACGGAGGAGGAATTGGAAAGGCGGTCGATGAGGGATTTGCACTGATGGGCGAGCTTCGAGTGGCCCTTGCGCCATGAGGCGTTCTTGATTATCTTCTCGAGGGCGGGGATCAGCACCAGGCTCAACCGGGGAAAGGGAATCAGCTTCCGCCGGGGGGGAAGCCATTCCCTCGGGCTCAGATCTGGAGGACTGTGACAATTGAGAATGGATTGGAAGGCGAATCTGCTGCTGGTTTATCGCAGTGGCGATTTGCTCCTTGTTTTCTTCCTCGTCCCTCCCCGGTGGATGTGAGTTTTGCTGGCGTTGTTTCTGAACTGGGAGGAGGCTGGATGTTGGACGGGCGAAGGGGTTTCGATCCGGAGAAATAAGAGTAATGGAACTTTTGTATTGTTTTCCGAGTTTTTACAGATAACTCCCTAGGTAAATAGGAATTATAAGTAGCTTCTTAAGTAACGCTGGATCGACAAGTATTTTGCGTGTCTAGATCTCGAGTTTCGAAAGAGGGAAAGCTGTTATCCTTCAAACACGGACAACCGTGCATTTGATTCTCTTCGAGGAGACGAGGGTGCGGACCTAGCGGGAAGTTTTTGGGGTGATCAATCAACGGATGGCAGGTTACAGATTTAAGCTTATTAAGCACATCAGAGAGCCGACTTCAGCTAAGGGCACAAATTGAAAACTCCATGCTTAGCTGCACGCTGACCGTTCAGCTTGCCATATGGCCGATATAAAAAATAGGCGGAGAGTTGTTCGCATTTTCAAACTCACCTTCCAACTAGTAATATGTGGGCTATAAACGCAAATTATTTCTGAACAAATATGATAACCGGGCAATCCTCGCAATTAAAAAGCAGAGGCGTGATTCACCAGTAAGATATGCATATTGTTACCATAATGGCCAGCGTACGCCTCGAACAAATTAGCAACAGGCTCCGGCCCTCTCTAAGGAGTCCAACTCAGCAATTTGAGAGGAATGCATCCCTCGGCACCCTTCGAGCACAAATTCTCATGGAGATAGAGAACTGAGACTACATGAAATGGGCTCGAAAGATGAAAAAAGGCGCCAAAATGATAAGGATAAATTTTGCAAGTTCCACCAAGACTTTTGAACATGACACCAAAGATTGCTAGCAGCTTAAAAATAAGATTGAGGCTCTCATCCAACGGAAATATCTCGATCATTTTGTCGACCACCTGTAAAATCGGAACGACACTGATCGAGAGCCACGTGCACCCGAGTAGGAGTTTGATAACCAGTCCACAGTAGAAATCATCAACGCTATCTTAGGCGATCCAACAGCTGATGAAACAAGCTCGTCCACATGAAGGAGTTATACACATTCTACCCAAGCAGGAAGCTTAGATCTGAAGAGGCAAAGGACGGACAAGATGATTTTCTTCTCAGATGCTAACATGAAAGGGCGTGCAAACTCTACATAATGATGTCATTGTAGTTTCCTTAACCATTGCAAATTATGATGTAAAACACATTTTAGTGGATAATAGATGCTTGGCGAACATATTATTTTATAAGGCTTTTTGTAAGATGAATCTACAACCGAACCGACTAAAAAGAATAAACTCTTCTCTAATTGGATTCTTAGGAGACCTCGTCTCCATAGAATGAATTATCTCTCTCTTAGTTACTGGTTGGCCGGCTCCAAGGTAAACGATCGTGATGCTGGATTTGCTGATCATTAAAGTCCTTTTCGTATACAACGCTATTTAGGGAGGCCAGCGATTGAACACCTTTTGCAACCGTAGTGTTCATGTACCATCTGTTCATGAAGTTTCCAACAGGACAAATATAGGAGAGGACTGAGGCGACTAAGCATGGCTTGGCAGTGTTATATAGCGACCTTGCGAGGGAAGAAGCCCATGAAAGCGCTTTATATCGAAGACTCGACACTCGGGACAAGCAAAAGCAAGGGGAGCCGACTGAGGAACTCCTCCAAGTCCCCTTAACAAAGAAGACCCAACCAAGATAGTGTAGATCAAAGCTAACCTCAATGAGGCTACATCGGCTAGTGGATTTTTTCTAAACCAGCACCGATGTCTTCATTTGATCAGCCACCAATATGCTAGGAATAAGCTTTAATGTAATTGTTCACAGGTTGAGTATGGACCGGACATATGAACCAATTCAGCAGAAGAAGAGAAGCTTTGCCTCAAAGAGGTAACATGTCATCGACAATGAGGTGGAGAAACTTCTTACAATAGGCTTCATCCAAGAAGTTGTCTACCCTGATTGGATAGCGAATGTTGTTGGTGTGAACAAGGCTAACGGAAAGTGACAAGTGTGAAAGAGTAGATGCCCTACAAGCCAATCGCATTATGTATTGCGAAGAATTTTCTTTTGATTTTCCAAATCATGTACATAACATTTAATATAAATAAAGGCATTGTGTTTCATCATATGCTGTTGATTATATATGTGATGAACCCCTTAGATTAAGGCAATGGTTTTGGGCTATGATGAGATCATACTAGTGAGACCTAAAATCCTAAAATTCTAATCTTAAATATTTCCAGTCATTGGTACATTGAGTCGGGGATCAATGTTTACCGAAAAATCGGCACATCTTATGTATGCTCGATGCAGAGGGTGATTGATCTCACAATCACTTGTGTGGAGACACTAATACAAAGATGTGGGTGCTCAGTAGAGGAATGAGTTCACTGAATTGACCTACAAAGAGAAATCTTATGAAGTCTTACTTATATGTCAAAAGATGATTCTCTTAGTGGGAGTTGTGTAACTGATCCTTTGACCTGAGATCACCATGAGTATCTTGTGCACATAAATCCATATTTTGGTTTTCACTCATTCATGACAATAAGTTGTGTACGAGATCTTCTCGATATGGTGGATTGTGTACGAAGGTTATGAGTAGGTCAACAAGGAATTGATCACTTCTAGTAAGAGAAGATCGCATCCTATTTATTCTAATCATAAGATAATTCAGAAAGCCTTTGATCAAAGCAGAATGAAAATTAGAAAGAGTTTCTAAATATTTCATTATTCGAATTATCATTAAAAGATTGAGAAATATATATGAATATGAAATTGAGTTTGACATATATTCATACTCATATACATATTCCGCATGCAGTTTGATTAAAGGATTGAATTGCACGGTAACTTGCTACTGAAGGGGTATTTTTGGTATTTCAACCAAATTTCATATTTTTCGGATAGACATGACACGTTGCTAGACGTCAATTTTGTCTTATAGGTTTGATCGAATTAAAGAGTTTAATTCAATCACCAATTAGAAAGGATTCTAATTGTTAAGTTCTGGTTCGCGCAGTTTGGACTTAAAACGATTAGAAGAGTTCTAATCAAGTTGGTCAACTCGCACTCACACCTATTGCTGGCTAAGTATGAAACCCAATGGGTCACACACAAGAAAACTTATCAAGGGACTAATTGGATTAGATCATGTTTGCAAGATAAACATCTGATAAGTGCTAAATAAGACATAAATTAGCCTCTTTTTCATAGCATTTATCATTATTTTAATTCACATATTTTGTAAATTTAACCATAAAAGATGTGTTATCTTCATCATTGCATTTTAATAAATTATTAAAGGTAATTCGAGTTTGATTTGATTAATCGAGTCTAATATGTGCAGGTCCAGTCCAATAGTTCCCAAGTCATCCACTGTGGTTTAGTTTCTCCCGTATCCAATTGAGTTCAACCTCTCAAGATTAGTTTCATCCTCTCCACGTTGCACTAATTGAAACCATACCACGACCATAGATTAGCAATCATCCCATTTGTGATCAGCCACTCGAAAACCCCACATCCAAACTAATCCAGTATTCTGTAATTCCTCTCATGTATTTAGATTAACTCCAGCCGATACACAGCTCCAAGTCCAACAAGCCTTCCATGCTAGTCTTCCCTTGTTCCACAACATTCATCTAAGCTTCATCTTTTGGATCATCTCCCAGATTAGATCACCTCCCAACCGTATCATTCTTCCACGGATTTCGTCCCAGCATCCTTATCTTCTCCACGTCCCAGCCATCTTCCGGACTAATCCCAGCAAACTTCCCATGTATATCCCAACATCTCTCCCCTGTTCCGCGTCACCAGATCATGTTTCATCATTTCTCCTCATCCACTTCTTCCGAATCCAGCATCTTTCCGGCTTGATCCCATGGAATCCTCTGCTCCGCGTCCGTATAGTCCGTGATCCATCTTCATCCAAGTTTTTCCCAGCCGAGTTCATCCTTATCCCGTAGTCAGGCGGGATGAGCCTTCCGAACGCCCAGATTGCCCATCATCCCATTTCGAATGGAGTCCCATTGCCCACGGATAAGTCCAGCTCGCTCCCAACTGCTCCGGATCACTTCCCCTGCATCCCAGCAAAACAGAGCTCATCCACAGATAAGCTCCAATCCTAGTAAATCTCAGCATCCCAACCTCTTGCCGGATCAACTCCATCGCGTCCAGCCTGCCCATCCTCCGCAGATCCAGCCTTCGCTCCCACCTCTTCTCTGCGAGCATCTTCTTCCCAACGAAAGGATCAGCATCCCAGCCGTATCCACCGTTCGCAAGCAACCGTATGCATCACCCTTCGCATCTTCCCATCGTATCTTCATCACGGATCCACGTCCAAGTTTCTTCAACGACAATTGATCTATCCTTATCCCACTGCTAACGAGTCCCAAGCTTGATCCCGTTCGTGATGAGCTCCAGGATCCATGGGATAGGTCCTAGGCGTCTGTTCATAGCCATCCCGAGCATCACGGACCACCCTCCATCCACGACATCCAGCATGCATCCTCTCTGCCTTGCTCCCATCCATATCCCCCGTTCCGAGTTTTTCTTTGCGGCCGGATGAGAGCAAGTAGTCCGTCTTCCACGCAATCAAAAATCCCAGCTCATCTTCCCAACGGCGGATCAGCTCAATCAACCTTATCCTCCCACCCAGGTGAAGGCTATAAAAGGGAATCGGTGCATGAAGACGAGGGCAATCAGAGGGAGTGAGCCGGCTGATCCCAATCGCTCTTCTCAGGGAGTTCCCATTGAATAAAGAGTGAGAGAATAGTTTGGGATATTATGGGAAGAAAAGAGATGAAATGCTAAGGAAGTTCCCACCGAATCCAGTGCAGGGAGAAGACACAGAAAGGAAGGAGATAGCCGTGATGGGAGTCCTCTACATCGCTGCTATCACCCACGACTCCATGGAAGGCTGATCTTCTCTAGGGCCGGATGCAGCCCTAACAAAGGGATAAGGGTTTTGTATTTTTGATTTCTATTCTTGGAGTTGTATAAATCTTATTTTGTTCTTAATGAATATTTTATTTCATCGCATATTTAATTTCTGTGATTTTAAATATGACGTTTATACAACTGTTCTTCATGATCACTAAGTTAATAGAAGTTCACCCATGCTTAGGGAAGATGCAGTGTCCTGCCACATTAGTTTAGGGTAGACATTTCATGCCGACCGAAGATGGATGTTCCTAAATTACTTTGTGAGAATTTATTTGAATGCTTATTGGGCTGTAGTCAATTTGCATGTTAATCTAAGAATAAATTAAAATACAATTAATCCTTGTTCCGATGTTAGTGGTGAATTTCATGCCCTAGGTTCCCCCAAACTGATATCATTTTAATTGCATTTCTTATTAAATTACCTAGTTTAATAGTCTTTACAAATTTTCTTTTTCAAATATTTTTAAGAAAACAACTGTACCCCAATCCCTATGGATCGATACCCATAATCACTATCCTACCAGATACGTGCTATTGCGTGGTCTTTAAAGTTGACTATCAATTTTTGGCGCTGTTGCCGGGGATTGTTAGTATCGTGTTTTTCTTTTCATATATATATATATATATATAAATATAAAACTTTCAATATATATATATCTAAAATAAAATAAAAATATTTTTTATTTTTTTTACTTTCCTTATCTCCTTTTTCTCTCTTACTAATTTTTGAATTTTTTTTTATTCAGGAATCAAAGAGGAAATTTGGGACGATCAAAATGGAAACTGCTGGAAAAGGAAATGCTGTAGAGGTTTGCTTTAAAATAAAAAATTGCTGGAAAAATTTCCTTTGGTAACATCTAAACCTTTCTTATTTAAATTGATTCCCAGTTTGCTTGAAATTTTGTGGTGATTGTTTGATTTTAATTTCAGTAAAAGTGTGAATGCATGCTTGATACACATACACCCAATTAATCCGCACATAGTAAGGGCAATCACCCCAATAAGATAAGAACTGGATTTCATCACCAGATTATTGCCCAAATTAGGTGAACCAATTCGCACATAGCTATCACTTTAATTAAAATCAATTAGACGTTGGCTCCTAGGGACATTCGAGCTCAATAGGACGAAGATCACCGAAAGTTGCACCAATTTCGCTCTGTGGCTCAGTTGATGTTTAGGCAAGCTTTGTCCCAAGGAAGACAGTTCATCTGTTCGAGGCAAGTGATTTTTAAGTGGGACCTTTGCAATGCATCGTGACCCCCTCACTTACCTGGGAGCTTACCTGGTCAACTCAGTTCATTAGACCGGATTGGAAGCTTAGGTGCCCTCTTCAAACCAGTTAGAAGCTGTCTAGTGATTTTAGGGCAAACATAAGGAGTTGATGTGTTTTTCTTTTAGTGCATGCTTGACTGTACTTGACTGATCAGAAACGTATTAGTGTATGCTAGGGTGTCGTTCCAAATCTCCTGAATTAGTACCTTTTGATTCTGAAATAGAGCGTTCTATTAAGGCCCTTTGAGCCAAAATCCGCACCTATAGAACCATAGGATTTACACTACCTGTCGAGATGACTGAAGAACAACCCAAGCTGTTAAAGGAGTACTTTACTCCTTCTATTTATACCTCTCCATCTTGTATTCGACTATCTGATACCACTGCAGCTGTACAATTTGAAATTAAGTCTAGTGTCATCCAAATGCTTCCCTCTTTTTATGGACTCAACAATGAAGACCCATACAAACATTTAGATGAGTTTCTTGAGATCTGCACTACTGTTAAAATTCAGAACTTCACTGATGATGCTCTGAAACTTAGATTGTTCCCTTTCTCCCTTAAGGATAGAGCTAAGCAGTGGCTCCATTCATTAGAAGCTAATTCCATTCTTTCATGGGCCCAAATGCAACATGAATTTCTAAAAAAATATTTTTTCATAGGAAGAACGAACCAATTTAAACGTGCTATCACGAGCTTCTCTCAATCTGACGGAGAAGAATTTCATGAAACTTGAAAAAAAATTTAGAGACTTACTCCGAAAATGCCCGCATCATCAAATACCCAAATGGCAATTAGTGCAATATTTCTATGACGGATTGACTGAACGAAACCGTCAGATGATCGATGCCGCATGCTGGGGTACTTTCATGCTTAAAAGTGACCATGAGGCATGGCAATTGTTTGAGAACCTTAATGAAAATTTTCTCCACCATGCCTCCTCCGCTCGTCAAGCACCCCCAAGTTCTCAAAGAAAAGGGACCATATATGAAGTTAGCCAGTCCATACGTCTATCTGAAAGTAGATGCACTGTCCTGCAAATTGAACCAGCTAATGTCTAGAGAACAGCATCCAAACTTTCCCCAAGCACAAGTTTGTGCTCTCTGTTCTAGCCCGTCTCACCCTGTTTTTGAGTGCCCTTTGGCAGCTCAATTCTCTGAATTTGTGCAAGAACAAGTAAATGCTGCCCAAACACAATTCCGACCGGGTAATGATCCATATTCTACCACATATAACCCGAGATGGCGGCATCATCCAAACTTTTCTTGGAAGCAGCAAGCTTCGAATACTGCCCAACCTTACTCCCAAAATTTTCAAAACCCTCAGAATTTTCAAACCCCACAAAATATTCATCCCTACCGTCCCTCGACTCAATTTCAACACACTCCTCCTCCACCCCCATAGAAACACAGCCTTTGAGGAGAAAGTATTGACCGCCCTTCAAGGTTTGGAAACCATTACACAATTGGTACACTCTCACACGCAATCCATCGCCAAGCTAGAATTCCAAATGGGGCAACTAGCTAATGCACTGAACAAGCGAGAGGAAGGAAAGCTTCCAAGCCAACCAGTGAGTAATCCTAGGGGACAATACATGGCTCAAAAAAATCAACTAAATACAATTCATCATGAAAAAGCCAATGCTTTGACTACCCTAAGGAGTGGACGTATAGTAGACAACAAGATTAGGGAGATAACAATAAGGAAGGTGAAGAAGAGAATAGAAATGTATCAAATGAAAATCTAAAACATTTTTCTTCTTCTTCCACTAGTCCACCTTCTGCCAAAACTCACATTCCACAAGTCCCATTTCCTGACGCTCTTAATTCACCCTCTCTCTTTAGCATAAAGCGAACTTCACTAGAGGAGATGATGGAGGTATTCAAACAAGTCAAAATCAACCTCCCGCTTCTTGATGCTATTAGACAAGTTCCCTCCTACGCCAAATTTCTCAAAGACCTTTGTACCCAAAAGCGAAAATCTAGGACACATGTGCCTAAAAAGGTCTTCCTAACTGAGCAAGTGAGTTCTATTCTCCAACACAACACCCCTCCGAAATTCAAAGATCCTGGTGCTCCCACCATCTCCTGTGTCTTAGAAAATAATTTCATTGATCAAGCACTCTTAGATCTAGGGGCAAGTGTCAACCTTTTACCTTACTCAGTTTATGAGAAACTTGGGTTAGGTGAGTTAAAACCAACCTCGGTATCCCTTCAATTGGCTGATCGATCTGTAAAAACACCACGTGGAATAATTGAAGATGTTCTTGTCAAGGTAGACAAATTCTATTTTTCAGTAAATTTTATCGTCCTTGATATGGAACATGAGCCTAATCCTAAGAAACAAATCTCCGTGATCCTTGGGTGCCCCTTTTTAGCAACAGCTAATGCATGCATCAATTGTAGAATAGGGGTAATGAACATATCATTTGGAAACATGAAGGTAAAATTAAATGTGTTCAATACAGCCGACCAACCCGCGAGAAAAGTTGAGTACTTCCTAATAGACAAAATGGATGATCTTGTAGAAGAAGCCCTTCCCTATATTTTTAGAAGATGACCCTCTGAAAACATGCTTGATCCATTTTGACATTGCTATAGAAAAGGCCATAGAAGCAGCCAACTCTGTGCCCGACAATCAGTTTTCCACAAATTTTCTTTCTTGGAAAACTCGGTATGAACCCGGCATGATATAATTAAGGATGTGCTGGCATCTGGCTGAAGACGTTCAACTTAGCGCTTCTTGGGAGGCAACCCAATTCTTGTAGGTTATTTTTGCATATTTTTTTGTCGCATTTTTTTCAGGAATCCTCATATTACTGATGCAACTAAGGTAAAATGCTTTTATCCTCCATATGCATTATATTTTCGTCCAAAATAAAATAGAATCAACTAATAATATAATATCTCAAAAAAAAAATAAATAAAAAATAAAAAAATAAAAATAAAAATAATAAAAATATATATATATAAAATATTGAGGACAATATCTGATTTAGGTTGGGGGGTATAAGATTTAAATTTTTCGCATTTTTGCATTATTAAATAAGTTTTTCGAAAAAAAACCCTAATTTCTATGCCTTAGTGCTGAAATAATAAACACACAAAGTATATAAAATCTAAAAAGCCCAATGACTAGTCAGGAATAAGTCAATTTGAGTTCTTTTTATTAAAAGTTCTTTTAGCGAGTTGTAAGGTAATTTTTACTTTGGAATTTCACAACACACATGACCTGCACTTCTAAGGATTAGGTTCAACATTATGTTGTTAAGTCTGGTAGCAACCTTGAGTCCTGATGAATCATTCCTATCTAATTCATTATTATCCTATATTTATAAAAGAAAAAAAGAAAAAAAAAGAGGTGAATTTAGTCAGGTACATCGAAAAGGGCTACCTATTGTCAAAGGTCAGCAGGCTTGTATGAGGAACCCGAGCATATGTTCGTAGGGGAGTCTTGATGCCCAACACCTTATGCCACCTGGCGTGGAAGTTGTTGACTGAATGCTCGCTACACGGAGGAATCATTACAAGAGTAAAAGTGCGTAATACAAAAAAAACACATAATAATAAAATAATAAAAAAACAATAATATTGACCTTGAAAAAGACAATAGTGTGAAAGCCGTCGTTGTAAAAATTCATTAAAACTGGAATATTACAGATAAAGCCCATGAGGTATTAAAGTAAACATCCACAACTCTCGAAATCCTGCAAGATAGGATGATTTTGAATCAGTGAATAGGATTTATCTGACCAATTCTTGGAACTACTAGTTTTAGCGGTATTTTGGGGAATCTAAATCCTTAGCTTGTGTATGGACCAGATATCACCAAGCACCCAAGTATAAATAAGCCTTACAACTCTCTAACAGAAACTTAATGACTTCAACTTAAGTTGCATACTGACCTAGGATTTGGGCTGACTTAGTAATTAAAACTTTGTGTGCTTTTGAAATTCTTGACACTTATGTATTTCAAATTAGATTTTATAAAGCAATAAAACAAATTCTTAGGTAGAGACAGCAGTTTGTGGGTATCTGAGCCGGAAACCCTCACGAGACAAAATTTGTCCACTAAGGCCACCTAGGGGTTTAAAGCCTTATTGTATACGGTAAATACAATCGCGATTCCTGCGAAAGTGAGTTAGTTTTTATTTTGCTCAAGGACAAGCAAAATCTAGGTTAGGGGGTGTGATAAGTGCTAAATAAGACATAAATTAGCCTCTTTTTCATAGCATTTATCATTATTTTAATTCACATATTTTGTAAATTTAACCATAAAAGATGTGTTATCTTCATCATTGCATTTTAATAAATTACTAAAGGTAATTCGAGTTTGATTTGATTAATCGAGTCTAATGCAGGTCCAGTCCAATAGTTCCCAAGTCATCCACTGTGGTTTAGTTTCTCCCGTATCCAATTGAGTTCAACCTCTCAAGATTAGTTTCATCCTCTCCACGTTGCACTATTTGAACCCATACCACGACCGTAGATTAGCAATCATCCCATTTGTGATCAGCCACTCGAAACCCCACATCCAAACTAATCCAGTATTCTGTAATTCCTCTCACGTATTTAGATTAACTCCAGCCGATACACAGCTCCAAGTCCAACAAGCCTTCCATGCTAGTCTTCCCTTGTTCCACAACATTCATCTAAGCTTCATCTTTTGGATCATCTCCCAGATTAGATCTCCTCCCAACCGTATCATTCTTCCACGGATTTCCTCCCAGCATCCTTATCTTCTCCACGTCCCAGCCATCTTCCGGACTAATCCCAGCAAACTTCCCACGTATATCCCAACATCTCTCCCCTGTTTTGCGTCACCAGATCATGTTTCATCATTTCTCCTCATCCACTTCTTTCGAATCCAGCATCTTTCCGGCTTGATCCCATGGAATCCTCTACTCCGCGTCCGTATAGTCCGTGATCCATCTTCATCCAAGTTTTTCCCAGTTGAGTTCTTCCTTATCCCGCAGTCAGGCGGGATGAGCCTTCCGAACGCCCAGATTGCCCATCATCCCGTTCGAAATGGAGTCCCATTGCCCACGGATAAGTCCAGCTCGCTCCCAACTGCTCCGGATCACTTCCTCTGCATCCCAGCAAAACAGAGCTCATCCACGGATGAGCTCCAATCCCAGTAAATCTCAGCATCCCAACCTCTTGCCGGATCAACTCCATCGCGTCCAGCTGCCCATCCTCCGCAGATCCAGCCTTCGCTCCCACCTCTTCTCTGCGAGCATCTTCTTCCCAACGAAAGGATCAGCATCCCAGCCGTATCCACCGTTCGCAAGCAACCGTACGCATCACCCTTCGCATCTTCCCATCGTATCTTCATCACGGATCCACGTCCAAGTTTCTTCAACGACAATTGATCCATCCTTATCCACTGCTAACGAGTCCCAAGCTTGATCCCGTTCGTGATGAGCTCCAGGATCCATGGGATAGGTCCCAGGCGTCTGTTCATAGCCATCCCGAGCATCACGAACCACCCTCCATCCACGACATCCAGCATGCATCCTCTCTACCTTGCTCCCATCCGTATCCCCCGTTCCGAGTTTTTCTCTGCGGCCGGATGAGAGGCCGGATGAGAGCAAGCAGTCGTCTTCCACGCAATCAAAAATCCCAGCTCATCTTCCCAACGGCGGATCAGCTCAATCAACCTTATCCTCCCACCCAGGTGAAGGCTATAAAAGGGAATCGATGCATGAAGACGAGGGCATTCAGAGGGAGTGAGCCGGCTGATCCCAATCGCTCTTCTCAGGGAGTTCCCATTGAATAAAGAGTGAGAGAATAGTTTGGGATATTATGGGAAGAAAAGAGATGAAATGCTAAGGAAGTTCCCACCGAATCCAGTGCAGGGAGAAGACACAGAAAGGAAGGAGATAGTCGTGATGGGAGTCCTCTACATCGCTGCTGTCGCCCACGACTCCATGGAAGGCTGATCTTCTCTAGGGTCGGATGCAGCCCTAATAAAGGGATAAGGGTTTTGTATTTTTGATTTCTATTCTTGGAGTTGCATGAACCTTATTTTGTTCTTAATGAATATTTTATTGCATCGCATATTTAATTTTTATGATTTTAAATATGACATTTATACAACTGTTCTTCATGATCACTAAGTTAATAGAAGATCATCCATGCTTAGGAAAGATGCAGTGTCCTGCCACATTAGTTTAGGATAGACATTTCATGCCGACTGAAGATGGATGTTCCTAAATTACTTTTGTGAGAATTTATTTGAATGCTTATTGGGCTTGTAGTCAATTTGCATGTTAATCTAAGAATAAATTAAAATACAATTAATCTTGGTTCCGATGTTAGTGGTGAATTCCATGCCCTAGGTTTTTCCAAACTGATATCATTTTAATTGCATTTCTTATTAAATTGCCTAGTTTAATAGTCTTTACAAATTTTCTTTTTCAAATATTTTTAAGAAAATAACTGTACCCCAATCCCTATGGATCGATACCCGTAATCACTATCCTACCAGATACGTGCTATTGCGTGGTCTTTAAAGTTGACTATCAACATCCTAGCAGGTGTTGCAAACCTTAGCTCCTGATTCGAATTGGATTTGAATCTGATTCGAATTGGATTCGAAACTGATTCTTAATTGATTTAATTTGCTTAGATCATATTCTAATATGGGTTAGCCAAGAGTTGGCACCTAATTGGCTTGGTTTGAGTCTAATTGAATTAGATTTGATAAATCATTCAATTTAGACCGTTAGATCTTGATCTACCATTGGATAAAGATATAATGGTGAATTGGTTTAAATCCAATTGGATTGGGTTAGATGTGGCTTTAAATCATGATCATTGAATCTTCATCAGCCATTAGATGAAGACATAATGGGATGATTGGATGGCGCCATGAAGGAAAACCATTGGATCATCCTAGAACCGTTGGATGATCACTTAATTCCCCTTCATGATGGTGCCTTGATCCTAAGCCCTTGGATCATATGGAGATGCATCAAAAGTTGTGAGGCGTGATGGACTTGTGATGTTGACTTGGTCAACATCTGATGGCGTGAAGAGAAGTGAGGCGTGAGCTTTAAATGGATAAGGATGAAAGACATCCTTTGATCTTATCCATTTAATTCCTCTCTCTTCATCACGTCTAAGGGATATATGGCGCCATCAATTAAGGCCTTTGGATCATCATCAAGGCTTTGATTAATGGACAAGGATTGCCCCTATTTTTCATGCGTGAGAAGGGAGGGGACCACATGGCGTTTGGATAAGAATGAAGCGCCTTATTTAGCGCTTCATCTTATCACGCCTCTTCATGAATACGCTTCTCCCTATTTTTGTGGCGCCTCCTCTGCTCTTATCATGCCCCATCTGAAGGATGTGTGGATGGGATGCATCCTTTGGTGATGCATCCCCACACCATCTATAAAAGAAAATCGCTCCCGGTGATTTAATTCATCCCGATTCCAATCCAACTCTCTCTCTCCCTCATCTCTTTTTTCTTACAAGAGTGTCTCTTTCTAGCATTGCTTCTAAGGTGTCCTAAGCCAAGACAAGGAGGTCTTCTTTAGGACAAAAAATATTAGAAGTAATTTTAGAAAGTGAAAGAAAATTAGAGAGGAAAGAAAGCAAGCCAATTGAGTTCTTTAGAAGAATTCTGCATTAAGGATCAAAAGTCTTCGGAGCTAAAGTCTTGATCAAGTTTTCGTGTGGATCATCATTGGAGGGCGGACACTTGGACGCCTCGTGAAGATTGAACACTTTGGATAAGCGTTTGAGGTATTTTACTAATTCTGCATTTATATTATATCATTTGATTGTAATCATTAAGGTGATCTAGGCTTAAAAGGGTTTCATGCATAGGGACTTTATTAAGAAATTTTTAAAAATCTCCAACTTCCGCTGCGCATTAAGACATGCTAGAACCCTACAGTGGTATTAGAGCCGTCCTTAATTGGTTCAATCAAATAATTATGCATGATGTATGATTATTAATTTACTATGAGATAGTAATGTTGTAGGCTTAGTGAAATGCTGAAATGTATGATTGATATATGATATGATATGTAATAAAATGTCATGATATGAAATTTTCCATATGAAGATATGTTGAAGCATGTTAATTGATTCAATCAATTGTTTATGATTTGTACATGCTATGAGATAGCCATGATGCAAGATAGTTTATTTTAGACATGTTAAATATATGTTACAATTAAAGAATGTGCTAGAGACTAGTAAGCCCTCAATAAAAATTATATTAAGTCATAGTGTTGAAAAACTTTGGGCTAACCCATTCTAGATCAATTGATCTAATTGGTGTCTAAGGAAAGCACTAAAGGTGGTTCTCTAATTAGGACCTTACTCTCTGAGTAAGGGGAGCCTCCCACCTGCTTACCTGGCCAATTGTTTAATTGCCTATTATGGATAAGTTTAATATTGATATAATACTATTAATAGCCTTTCTTCATGCCTCGACATTATTATGTCAAGATCCATGTTAGTTTGTTGTGCTATCATAAGACTTGCAATGGGGACTGATGTTATACTGTCTTGGTGCATAGAGATGCTTATGGCATATTTTAATATGTTGCTTTTTTGTGCAACCACAAGAGCAATATTATTTGAATATGACTGTATAGAAATGAAGGGTTTGATTTAACTAAAATATTATAGTTTGTTATGCAACCACAAGGCTATAAATGTTTTAAGAGGACAGGATAAAGTTGAGAATTGCATGAGATGCAATTGGAAAGAGTTTCTGTTGCCCAGTAGATACAACCCAAGAGGGGGGTGAATTGGGTCTTTTAAAACTTTTATGCTACTTCTAAAACTTTTTGATTAACTATGCTAAGTTGTATAGATGCACAGTGAAAGTTAAACTTAGTAAGGGTATGATGTATAAACTTCGACTTGATTAAATATGCTTGCAACTAAAGGATGTGCAGATAAGAATTAAGCAAGCAATTTATCTAAGTAAGTAAGTGTGTTAGTAAGACTATAACAAGAGGCATTACAAACACAAAGGACATATAGTGGTTCGGTGCACCCCAGCACCTACATCCACTCCCCAAGATCTCTTGGGAATTTCACTATAATCCTACCGATTACAGCCGGTTGTTTTACAAGCTCACAACCCAACTTGTTGTTTTACAAGCGCACAACGAACTCGGTCGGTTTTCCCAGGCTCACCGACTAGAACCACTCCGATTGTTTTCCCGGGATCACAATCAAACCCTCACACGTTGGTTTTACCCTCGGCTCACCAACAAACCTATAACCCCGTTGGTTTTTCCTTTGGATCACCAACAAACCTTAATCCCGTTGGTTTTCCCTTTGGCTCACCAACAAACCTTACACCGTTGGTTTTCCCTTTGGCTCACCAACAAACCTTTAACCCCTTGATTCAATCCCTTGATTGAATCAAGTTACAAGATATTAAAACAAAGAATAAAAACAAATCAAAGCTTCTTAAGCAAAAGAAGGATAAAAGACAAAGAGAACATCCACTTTACCTCCTTCCGTAGGGAAAGAGTCCCGTAGGCCCTTCGGGAAAGATAGCAGAAAGAGAACCGCTGCTTTGACTTGGGATTGAATCAAGTTACAAGATATTAAAACAAAGAATAAAAACAAATCAAAGCTTCTTAAGCAAGCAAATATAACAATATAAACAAATAGAGTAAAGAGAAGCCCTCAAACGAGTTTTGAAGATGGAGGAGCTCGGCTTCTTCTTTACTTGACCCTCTTCTGATTTGGCACGAGGTAGAGGATCACTGAGGCAGCACACGGATGGAGAGGAAGCTTTGGGATTCTCTTGGATGCTCTTCTTCTCTCTATTTCACTTTGAATGGCCCTTTTGTGCTTATGGGAGATTTCCCTTGTAATCTCTTTGGAATCTCTTTCCTAAATGATCTCTCCCACTTCCATGACTTCTCCCCTAGCTCTCTTCTTGTTTTTATAGCTTTAGATAACGTGGAAACAAGAATATAGCCGTTAGAGACAAAAATAGAGCCGTTGGACACAGTCTGCACTTCCTGACAATATTACCGTTGGGATCGGAGTCGACTCGCGCGATCAGGAGTCGACTCGCCTGTTGCAGGAGTCGGCTCGTGCTTTACTGGAGACGACTCGGCCACTGTTCCAAATTTGAATTAAAGTGCATGCCTTGACTGGGAGTCGACTCGACTTAACCCAGAGTTGACTCGCCAACATCTGGAGCTGACTTGGCATTTTCGGAGTCGGCTCATCCACTGAAGTCCGTGGATCCAATTTTGAATTTGATCCACTCGAGTCGACTCGACTGTCCTGGGAGTCGACTCGAATCTCAGAGCCCGAACTCCCGATCCTCTGTCTTTTGGCTCGTCCAGTCTTGGAGTCGACTCGAACTTCCTTGGAGTCGACTCGGCTCTCAGTTTGCGAAACACAGCCTTCTGCCATCTTGGTGTAGCGCTGCCTTGGAGTCGACTCGAGCTGTCTGGGAGTCGACTCGAATCTCAGAGGCAGTAACTTGGTTTTCTGTCTGTTGATGGTCGCGGAGTCTCGGAGTCGACTCGTGCAATGCGGGAGTCGACTCGAATCTCAGAGTCCCAAAAATGCTCTCTGACTTTTTCCTTGTGTTCCGCTGAGAGTCGACTCTTGCTTTCTTTGGAGTCGACCTACCAACCATCGGAGTCGACTCGCGTTCCACTGGAGTCGACTCGAATCTCAGACCCGAAAACTGCTCTCTCACTTTTCTGCCTGTGACTCCTAGGAGTCGACTCATACTTCCCCGGAGTCGACTCGGTAAACATTGGAGTCGACTCGAATTCCTCAGGAGTCGACTCGAAGACTATTCTTTTGAATTTTTTTCTTTGATTTTACTCCTCCAATTTGAATCCTTTGAACTTTAAGCTTGGGCCAATAAATTGTAGCTTTCTTCCAACTTGAGAGCTTTGGAGGCCTTCTTGTGTTCTCCCAACTTGCTATGTTCCTTGCAAAATAAATATCTTTCTCCTTGCAACATAAACATTAGTATCTATACTTCAAGGTTTTGTGATCATCAAAATCAATCTATGAATCAATCTTTGGGTCATCAGTTTCCTACCTTTGAACTCATAAGGGTTTGTTGTGTAACCACAAAGCTTTTATGAAGAATTAGGATCTCAACCCTACTAAGAAAAATTAGGTTTTCTCGTTTATCATAGGAGAGGGCTATGATATTTGATAAAAATAGTGGGAGTAATAATTAGATAAAGTCATTGTCTAATTGTATATATGTCATCATGATTGGTTTGCTTATGTTAGTTTTGTTCTTTGTAGAATTAATTCTGTATTAAATGGCATCTTCACTATCACTAAGAGGCATCTTAGATGCCAACAAGTTGACCGGTCCTAACTATGTGGACTGGTTGAGAAATCTGAAAATTGTACTCACTTAGGAGAAAATTTCCTATATACTTGAAACCCCTGATCTTGGAGATATAGGGGATAATGCTACTGAAGAGGAGGTTGCCACACATAAGATGTGGAAGAATGACAGTTTGACTGTCAAATATATCATGCTGGCGTCTATGTCAAATGAATTTCAAAGGAAGCATGGTAACATGGATACTCTCTCTATACTTCTTAATTTAAAGGAGCTATATGGAGAGCAGAGTAGAACTGCCAGATATGAGATATCTAAGCAGTTATTCCGTGCAAGGATGAATGAAGGGACATTCATGCAAAACCATTGTCTAATGGTTATAGACTTAATCACCAGATTAAGTCAATTAGGTTTTGCTATGGACAGTGAGCTCAATCAGGATTTGATCCTATAATCACTACCTAATTCATTCTCTCAGTTTGTAGTGAATTTTCATATGAACAAGCTGAACGCCTCCCTGCCTGAGCTATTAAATATGTTAAAGACAGCTGAGTCCCATATCAAGAAGGAAAAGGGTCCAATCCTTCTTGTTGATAAGGGTTTAAGGAAGAAATCAGAAGGGTTTTAAGAAAAGGTTGAACCCTAAAAGTAGCAAGATCAAGAAGAAGAAAGGAAAGAAAATCTCCGGAACAAGTACTTGTTTCCACTGCGGCAAGGAAGGCCACTGGAAGAGAAATTGCAAGAGTTTTCTTGCAAGTATGAAGACTGATGCAAGAGTTGCATCGAAAGGTATGTTTATGTTACATGCCAACTTGTCATTAAGTTCTTCAAATTCAAATTCATGGATATTGGATACTGGCTGTGGTTTTCACATTTGCAAACTTTGCATGGACTACAGAAAATTAAAATTTTTAAGAAAGGTGACTTCGAGCTATATGACGCTGGAGGAGAGTCCATCCAGGCTGAAGCTGTTGGAACCTACAACTTGGAGTTGCCTTCGGAAGAGCTCCTGCAATTAGAAAATTATTATTATATGTCCAAAATTATTAGAAATGTAATTTCCATTCCTTTGTTGTTAAAGAAAGGTTTTGAAATTAATGGAAAGGGCAATGGTTGCTCTATTTATTTTTCTAATAAACATATTTGTAATGGCATTATGGAAAATGGTCTTCTAGTTTTATTACTTAATGACAATGTCTTTCATATTGATAAAAGCAATAAAAGAAAGAGAGAGGAAGTGAATAATACCCTCCTTTGGCATTGCCGACTTGGTCACATAAGTGAATCAAGGATTAACAAGTTATACAAAGAAAAGTTCTTTGATCCTTATGATTTTGAATCATTAGGAACTTGTGAATCTTCTCTTATGAAAAAAATGACCAAGTCTCCATTCACTGGACATGGAGAAAGGGCAAGTGAGTTATTAGGACTTATACATACAGATGTATATGGTCCTATGACAACTCCAGCTAGAGGTGGATACTCTTACTTCATCACATTCACGGATGATTTATTAAGGTTCGGATATGTGTATCTTATGAAACATAAATCCGAAGCCTTTGATAAATTTAAAGAGTATCAAAGTATGGTTGAAAAACAAACTGAAAAATGTATTAAAATTCTTCGATCTGATTGGAGAGGTGAATACCTTTCTAGTGAGTTTTTAAATCATCTTAAGAAAAATGGTATTCTCTCTGAATGGACACCTCCGTATATGCCACAATTAAATAGTGTAGCCGAACGGAGGAATCATACTTTATTAGATATGGTACGGTCCATGATGTGCTTTACTGATCTTCCTATTTCTTTCTAGGGTTTTGCCCTAGAGACTGATGCACTAATATTAAACAGGGTACCTTCTAAGTCTGTACCTAGCACTCCATATGAGATATGGAGAGGTAAAAAGCCAAATCTTAAGTACCTTAAGATATGGGGCTGCCAAGCTTATGTCAAAAGAAATTTTGAACACAAGCTAAGTGTTAGATCAGATAAATGTATATTTATAGATTATCCTAAAGATAGTATAGGATACATCTTCTATCAACCTACCAAACAAAAGGTTTTTGTAGGTAGGCATGCCATTTTCATGGAGAAAGAGTTTTTCTTTGAAAAATGCAAGGATAGAAGAATTGAACTTGAAGAAGTTCAAGACCTACAAATAGATACACAAGATATTCCTCAACTAGATGTACCCATTGATAAGTTACAACCATAACACACATCTCCTTTCCGAAGGTCAGATAGAGTGCGAAATACACCTAAGAGGTATGGGTTTATTATTGAGAATAATGAAGCCCACATCGTTGAAAATGATGATCCTCTGACCTATTTGGAAGCTGTCATGAGTAGTGACTCTAACAAATGGCTGGAAGCCATGAAATCCGAAATAGACTCTATGTATACCAATCAAGTATGGACTTTGGTTGATGCACCAGAGGGTGTAAACCCCATAGGTTGCAAATGGGTATATAAGAAAAAGATTGGAGCAGATAGCCAAGTAGAAACCTACAAGGCTGGATTGGTGGCAAAAGGTTTCAGGCAAAAATAAGGAATTGACTATGATGAAACTTTTTCACCAGTAGCTATACTCAAATCTATTCGGATTTTGCTTGCAATAGCTGCATACTATGATTATGAAATCTGGCAGATGGATGTCAAAACCGCCTTCCTTAATGGTCATCTTGAGGAAGAGGTTTACATGACACAGCTAGAAGGATTTGTCTCAAGAGGGAGAGCAAATCAAGTATGCAAGCTTAAGAGATCCATTTATGCATTAAAACAAGCATCAAGGAGTTGGAACATTCGTTTTGATACAACAGTCAAAGAGTTTGGTTTTATCAAAAATATGGATGAACCATGTGTGTACAAGAAGACTAGTGGGAGTGCCATTATCTTCTTAATATTGTATGTAGATGACATACTAATCATTGGAAATGATATTCCAATGTTACAATCGGTCAAGACTTGGCTATCAAAAAGCTTTTCCGTGAAAGACTTAGGAGAAGCATCCTATATACTTGATATAAAGATCTATAGGGATAGATCTAAAAGGATGCTAGGCTTGTCCCAGTCTAGGTACATAGATATGTGCTGAAAAGATTCAGCATGGAAGAAAGTAAAAGAGGTTACTTGCCTATGAGTCATGGCATACGTCTCTCTAAGAAGATGTCTCCTAAGACATCTGAAGAGAGGAATAGAATGGATTCTATTCCCTATGCTTCGGCAGTAGGATCAATAATGTATGCTATGTTATGTACCAGGCCTGATGTTGCTTATGCCTTAGGCATAACAAGCAGATTCCAGGCTGATCCATGGGAGGATCATTGGATAGCTGTGAAAATATTCTTAAGTACTTGAGAAGGACTAAAGATATTTTTCTAGTTTATGGAGGTTCTAAGTTAAAACTAGAAGGATTTTCTGATTCTAGTTTTTAGTCAGACCCAGATGATAGCAAGTCCACTTCAGGGTATGTCTTTACCCTAAATGGTAGTGCAGTGAGCTAGAAAAGTTCCAAGCAGCAAACTGTAGCTGACTCAACTACTGAGGCAGAATACATCGCTGTAAGTGAAGCCGCTAAGGAAGCTGTCTGGATGAAGAAGTTCATCTCTGAGTTGGGAGTAGTTTCTGAGATTGCTGGACCAGTTCCAGTTTATTGTGACAACACTGGAGCTGTTGCTCAAGCAAAGGAACCAAGGTCTCATCACAAATCCAAGCACATTCTAAGACGCTTCCACCTCGTTCGAGAGATCGTCGAGAGACAAAACATAGTCATTGAATGAGTAGATACAAAGAACAATTTAGCAGACCCGTTCACTAAAGCTCTACCACAACAACAGTTCGATCGCCACCTCGATTGTATGGGGATGAAATATAAGGGCGATTGGCTTTAGTGCAAGTGGGAGATTGAAAGAGTAGATGCCTTACAAGCCAATCGCATTATGTATTGCGAAGGATTTTCTTTTGATTTTCCAAATCATGTACATGACATTTAATATAAATAAAGGCATTGTATTTCATCATATGCTGTTGATTATATTTGTGATGAACCCCTTAGATTAAGGCAAAGGTTTTGAGGCTATGATGAGATCATACTGGTGAGACCTAAAATCCTAAAATCCTAATCTTAAATATTTCCAATCATTGGTACATTGAGTCGGGGATCAATGTTTACCGGAAAGACCGGCACATCTTATGTATGCTCGATGCAGAGGGTGATTGATCTCACAATCACTTGTGTGGAGATACTACTACAAAGATGTGGGTTCTCAATAGAGGAATGAGTTCACTGAATTGACCTACAAAGAGAAATCTTATGAAGTCTTACTTATATGTCAAAAGATGATTCTCTTAGTGGGAGTTGTGCAACTGATCCTTTGACCTGAGATCACCATAGTATCTTGTGCACATAAATCCATATTTTGGTTTACACTCATTTATGACAATAAGTTGTGTACGAGATCTTCTGGATATGGTGGATTGTGTACGAAGGTTATGAGTAGGTCAACAAGAAATTAATCACTTCTAGTAAGAGAAGATCGCATCCTATTTATTCTAATCATATGATAATTTAGAAAGCCTTTGATCAAAGCAGAATGAAAATTAGAAAGAGTTTCTAAATGTTTTATTATTCGAATTATCATTAAAAGATTGAGAAATATATATGACTATGAAATTGAGTTTGACATATATTCATACTCATATACATATTCGACATGCAGTTTGATTAAAGGATTGAATTGCACGGTAACTTGCTACTGAAGGGTATTTTTGGTATTTCTACCAAATTTCATATTTTTCGGATAGACATGACACGTTGCTAGATATCAATTTTGTCTTATAGGTTTGATCGAATTAAAGAGTTTAATTCAATCATCAATTAGAAATGATTCTAATTGTTAAGTTCGGGTTCGCGCAGTTTGGACTTAAAATGATTAGAAGAGTTCTAATCAAGTTGGGTCAACTCGCACTCACACCTATTGCTGGCTAAGTATGGAACCTAATGGGTCACACACAAGGAAACTTATCAAGGGTCTAATTGGATTAGATCATGTTTGCAAGATAAACATTCTAGCAGGTGTTGCAAACCTTAGCTCCTGATTCGAATTGGATTCGAATCTGATTCGAATTGGATTCGAATCTGATTCGAATTGGATTCGAATCTGATTCTTAGTTGATTTAATTTGATTAGATCATATTCTAATATGGGTTAGCCAAGAATTGGCACCTAATTGGCTTGGTTTGAGTCTAATTGAATTAGATTTGATAAATCATTCAATTTAGACCGTTAGATCTTGATCTACCGTTGGATAAAGACATAATGGTGAATTGGTTTAAATCTAATTGGATTGGGTTAGATGTGGCTTTAAATCATGATCATTGAATCTTCATCAGCCATTAGATGAAGACATAATGGGATGATTGGATGGCGCCATGAAGGAAAACCATTGGATCATCCCAGAACCGTTGGATGATCACTTAATTCCCCTTCATGATGGTGCCTTGATCCTAAGCCCTTGGATCATATGGAGATGCATCAAAAGTTGTGAGGTGTGATGGACTTGTGATGTTGACTTGGTCAACATCTGATGGCGTGAAGAGAAGTGAGGCGTGAGCTTTAAATGGATAAGGATGAAAGACATCCTTTGATCTTATCCATTTAATTCCTCTCTCTTCATCACGTCTAAGGGATATATGGCGCCATCAATTAAGGCCTTTGGATCATCATCAAGGCTTTGATTAATGGATAAGGATTGCCCCTATTTTTCATGTGTGAGAAGGGAGGGGACCACATGGCGTTTGGATAAGAATGAAGCGCCTTATTTAGCGCTTCATCTTATCACGCCTCTTCATGAATACGCTTCTCCCTATTTTTGTGGCGCCTCCTCTCCTCTTATCATGCCCCATCTGAAGGATGTGTGGATGGGATGCATCCTTTGGTGATGCATCCCCACACCATCTATAAAAGAAAATCGCTCCCGGTGATTTAATTCATCCCGATTCCAATCCAACTCTCTCTCTCTCCCTCATCTCTTCTTTCTTACAAGAGTGTCTCTTTCTAGCATTGCTTCTAAGGTGTCCTAAGCCAAGACAAGGAGGTCTTCTTTAGGACAAAAAATATTAGAAGTAATTTTAGAAAGTGAAAGAAAATTAGAGAGGAAAGAAAGCAAGCCAATTGAGTTCTTTAGAAGAATTCTGCATTAAGAATCAAAAGTCTTTGGAGCTAAAGTCTTGATCAAGTTTTCGTGTGGATCACCATTGGAGGGCGGACACTTGGACGCCTCGTGGAGATTGTACACTTTGGATTAGCGTTTGAAGTATTCTACTAATTCTGCATTTATATTATATCATTTGATTGTAATCATTAAGGTTATCTAGGCTTAAAAGGGTTTCATGCATAGGGATTTTATTAAGAAATTTTTAAAAATCCCCAGCTTCCGCTGCGCATTAAGACATGCTAGAACCTTACAAAGTGTGCATCGACTTCACCAACTTAAACAAGGCTTGTACCAAGGTCAACTTTTCACTATCGAGGATCAACCAGCTTATAGATGCATCATCGAGGCACCGGATGCTAAGTTTCATGGATGCGTTCTCAAGCTACTACCAAATTTGATGATGCTCGAGGATGAAGGAAAAACCTTCTTCATCCCTAATAGAGGACTCTCTTACTACAAGGTCATGTTGTTCAAACTAAAGAACGCTGGAGACACATACCAACATCTAGTCAACAAAATCTTTAAGGATCAAATCGGTCGCAATATGAAGGTGTATGTTGATGACATACTGGTGAAAAGCAAGAGGGCCGAGCAGCGTATGGCAGGCCTATAAGAGGCCTTCACCACCTTAAGAAAGTATTGCATTAAGCTCAATCCAAGCAAGTGTACTTTTGGAGTCACTATGAAAAAGTTTCTCAAATTCTTGGTTACTTAGCATGGATTGAGGCCAATTCAAAAAAGATCCATGCAAGCCAAATTGCGGTGCTAAGCAAGTTCGTGACAAGATTGGTCAAAAAATGCTTGCCTTTCTTCAAAGTGCTAAGGCAAATTAAGAACTTTCAGTAGTTCGAAGAGTGTGATCTATCTTCAACCAACTCAAGCAGTAACTTAGATTGCCACTCCTTACTAAGCTAAGCCCAGGAGACATGCTCTATCTCTTCCTTGCAGTGTCCTCCTTAGCTATGAGCTCAGTTCTCATCTAGGAGGAGGAAGGAGTGCATAAGCTCATATACTACGCAAGTCGAGTCCTCCGTGATGTCAAGATAAGATATCCCATACTTGAGAAGATGGCTTATGCTCTCACCATCTTAGCTTGGAGACTCCTACCATATTTTAGGTGCTCTCCATCATCGTGCTGACCGACCAGCCCATGCAATAAGTTCTACAAAAGTTGGATGTATTAATAAGGCTGACCCATGGAATTTAACATCCAATTTTGTCTCCAACTATCCCTAAGGAAGAAAGTGTAGAAGAACCCCAAGAACAACCTGAGCCGGAAGATGTTTGGATACTACATGTCAACGGGTCTTTCAACTCGAATGGGATGGGTAGAGTTGTGGCGGGATACACTCTTCTCTTCGGCTTTAAAGTATCCAACAATGAAGCTAAGTACATGGCCCTCATTATTGGCCTCAAGCTTGCAAAAGAGCTCAAGTTTCAACACTTAAAACCTTTAGCAACTCCCAATTGATCATTGAGCATGTCCAAGAAGATTTCAAAGCAAGGGATCTCACAATGGCTACGTACCTCCAAAAAGTCCAGGATATTTTCTTATTCTTTGACAAATTTAAGGTACAACAAATCCTAAGATCTGAGAATATCGGGGTGGATCTACTCTCGAAGCTCGCTATCTCAAAATATGTTGATTTGGGAAAGACGGCCTATCTTGAAGTCCTTAAAAAGACTAGCACGGAGGAGGAGCTAAGCTTAGTCACACAAGCCAATCTTGAATTGAGCTAGATCGACCACTTGGTAGACTACCTCTAGGACGGAAAACTTTCGAAAGATTGAGGAGAAGCTCAGAGACTCAAATCTCTAGTAGCTTGCTACATCCTCTTGTGTGGGATACTGTACAAAAAGTCATTCATCTTATCCATGTTTAGGTGCCTTCAACCTTCTAAGATAGGCTATGCCCTTCGAAAAGTTCATGAGGAAATTTGTGGCAACCATATGAAGGGCACAACTTTAGCCTACAAGGTCCTACGATAAGGCTACTATTGGACGACCATTCAGAAGGATGCTGCTAACTTAATGAAGAGGTACGACTAGTGTCAGCAACATGCAAACATTCAGCAGCACCACCACTTATGTCAATTAACACCCCTCGCCTACCACCCAATAAGGGATGGACATCCTCAGCCTTTTCCACTAGCAACTAGGCAAAGAAAGTTTCTTATAGTGGCCACAACTACTTTACTAAATAAGTTGAGGCCGAGCGACTAGCTTAGATCATCCAGAACAATGTCTGAGACTTCGTCTGGAAGGCTATTATTTGCCAATTTAGGCTTTCTTGGATAATCATCACCAAAATGGCAAAAAGTTTGACAATGTTTGCTTTAAAGAGTTCTAGGTTGAGATTCAAATTGACCAATTGTTATCTTCAGTCAGGCATCCTCAGACCAATAGAGAAGTCGAAGTGACCAACATAAGCATTCTATAGGGCTTTGGAACTTTAGGCAAAGAGACTTTGGGCACACAAGCTATACAATATCTATTGGGCATACCGGACCACACACCAAACCCTAATAGGAGAAATTTCATTCAGCCTCGCATTTGGCTTAGAAGTCATAATTCCATTGAAGGTTAACTTACTGCCTTACCAAGTGGCCTCATTCAATGAGCAGCAAAATCTAGAGGACTTTTGAGCCAACCTCGACCTACTGGAAGAAGCAACGAAGCAAGCCCAGATTCAGATGGCAGTTCTTTGTCCAATAGGGAGTATTGTTTTCCAGACTAAGCCCTAACTCTAAAAAAATTAGACCAAACTTTCTCGTCGTATCAACAATCAACTTTGAGCTTTTGAGCCTACAATTAGTCTAACTTAACTTGTCCAACTATCTTAATTGAACAATTAATGCTTGAGCGATCTAACAATTCAAATTGATGAATTATCCGATAAGATCGTACATATATTTCTAGATATAATAATGCATCATGGCTATAGGTCCAATATGGTATAGCTCTGGTGCCTGACCACTTTAAGGTTCTATGCCCCACATCATGTATGAAAGAATTTCATCCCACACACTTGGTCCATCTCCAATGAACTTGCCTATGTTGTCCAATAGGATTTTGTTTGTCAACTTGCCTATTACTTGGGACATAATATAGCATAGAATGGATGATATAAAAACTAGTCTCTTTTACGAATGCTTGCACAATCTTGGCCAATAAAGACTATTCCTTGATCTACCATAATTATCTCTGGTGGGTTGAATCTATGAATTATATATTGCTTAGTGAAGTTTACAATAGCTATTTTATTGACCGACCTCATAGGCATTGCTTCAATCTATTGAGTGGAGTAATCTATGGTCATGATGAGAAATTCATAGCCTATAAAGGATGGACGATGAATCTTCCTGATTAAATCCCTAGCCAACCTCTGAATGGCCACAAGTTTATAACATAGCTAAATTCTACTTCTAGAATCTTTTGCATAGGTCCATGCCTTTAAAAAGCCTGGCATTCCTAAGCATATCTTATGCAGTCTTAAAGCATCTTCGACTAGTAATATCTATATCTACCAATCAACTAATGTATCTAAAGCCTTGCTTGATAGGCTCTGCATATAACTTCATGAGCATTTTCCGTTATAAGCGTAGATTCTTCTTCACCAAGGCATCTTAATAGGAGTCCATCAAGATGTTTCTTATACAATTCATCATTAATAATCAAATAATTCATGGCACAGACTTTGATCTTTCTGTCAGTCTTGGCAAAAGGATCGAAATATTGGATGTTGCCGGTTATTATGACTGACTTTTAGTGCACACACTTTGTGTTGTGCTAAGGTATCATCATGTCTATTAAAGACTAATGGCAACATTTTTTGTCAATAATAATGTACTTACATAGACATTTACGTATCCTTACTCTTAAGGTTGTCTGGTGCTAATCTATTAGCTTCTTGATTTTTTAATCAATGAATATATTTCAAAGTTACCTCTACGAAGCTCTCGATTAACTTCATTGCTTTCATGTAATAATATTTTAGGAGCGCTTCACTACGGTATTTATATTTCCTGCTAAGTTGTTTGATGACAACTTGAGAATCACCAACAACTTCCATCACTATAGCTACCATATCTAGCAATTTGTTTTTGGGAACCCGCCCATGCTGCAGAAAAATCAGATCAGAAAAGCGCAGCGGAAGGGGCATGCGCGGGATCGGCGTTCATTTTTTGAACGTATTTCAAAAATCGTTCGTAGATAGATTAGGATTAAATTTTTTTTTTAAAACATTAGAAGATCAGATCGGGTAGATGATCACTGCAAACTGATGTTCGTGGTTTTGGATGAAGGTTCGCTTGAAGCCGCACATGCGTTCGGCCTCTACGGGTATCACACGAAGCAGAGGACCGATCAAAGCTTCCTTGTCTCCCTGGGGTGCTAGCTCCCTTGCAGAGATAACTTTTGATGGCTGATATCCTTCCTTTGAATCAACCTTTGATTGTGCTTGGGAGGAGGAAGAAGAAGGATGGTTCTAGGAAGAAGAACAAAGGCTACTCGCAACCTTTTCTTTCTTCTTCACGTTGGAGCCTTAGAAGAGTGGAAGGAAGGGAACGCGTTTCTTCTTCTTTTCCCCTTGCTGATGGCGGCTGAAAACCCAAGAGAGAAAGGATGGCTCACGGCTGGAAGAGGAGGAAAAAGATTGCCCTAGGGGTTGGCCCTTTACCTCCTTATAAAGACATATGGAGCTCCTACATTTTAGGAGCTTCATGTTTTTCCTTTTGGAGCCAAGAGGAGGGGTGCACGCCCCTCTTCTCTTCTCTTTGATTTCGGCCAAGGGAGGGGTGTACGCCCCTCCCTCCTCATCCTCCATCACGCACGCCCCAAGCTTGATCTAATCAAGTGGGGCGTGGAGCCTAATCCTAGGTGGTTTTAATCCTTTTCCAAAAAGGACTAGGTGCACTTATTTGTATCCCTTCAAATCCTTATCCAATTAGGATTCAATTAAACCATGACTCAATTGAACTCTTCAATCCTAATCCAATTAAGAGTCATTTAATTAATTAGACTACAATAAATCAGGACTTAAGAAATCCTAATCTAATTAGGACTTGTTCAATTTTAGTCCTAATCCAATTAGGACTCTAATTTGAATCCGAAGTCCTAATCTAATTAAGACTCTAGGAATTCTACTCTAAGTAGGATTCTAATTTGAATTCCAAATCTTAATTCAATTAGGACTCTAGAAATTCTACTCTAAGTAGGATTCACAGTCCTAATCTAATTAGGACTCTAGAAATCCTACTCCAAGTAGGACTCGTGTTTCAGTCCAATTAATCAAATCCCATTATTCCTTCTTCAACTAATATCAATCGAATTGATTATTTATGATTCATAATCATAATTCAACCATCAGATCAGTCAGTGCTTCTAATGTATGTGACCCCATAGGTTCTATTCTGTCTGGTAGTGAGATATATTGCGATCTCTATCCCAATATCATTGAAAACCTCTTTCAATGGGTTGGAACAATTCCAACTCAACTCATCAGGGATCATCGACCATTGAGATAGTTCCTGTGAGTCTCACCATCCACCAGTGACACCTAGCAGCATGTAGTGGCTACCCAGCAGAATGGAATGATGAACCTCTAGGTGCAGTTATCGTATGATACAGTTCTTCTATCGTGGATCCCTATAGGACGGAGATCATTGACAACTCGTCAAACCCCATCGTCTGTCATATGTCAAGATTTATTCAACTTAAGTTCGAGAGTGAAAAACTCTTTCTCCACTGTGCATACTGCCCCGACCGAGGTCTTATGAACTTAGTCTTATAAATCACATAGGATTACTCCTTAATCTATCAAGGTCGATAGATTCCATGTAGGTGCATACCCTACTCCTACAGTGAACCTACTGCAGCCAATCTACACTGCATGGATCCATATGGCTAGAGACCATGTATACGTGCAGTCAAACTACAGCAACCTCACCGTGAATAGCCGAAGCACCGTAGGTCAAAGGACTAGTCACACTACTGCAACATCAAGCAAGTCATTGACGAGTGGATAGACATCTAAGTGACTTCTTGTCTTGGTCACGCTCAGTTTCTTGTTCTCTAACAAGCACCTGCACTATCACTTCAGTATCCCTACACTGTGGACTCGAATCTCGTCCATCCATAAGGAAAGCAATGTGTGCACTGATCTTATCGGATCGATCACCATCCTCATGATGATCCATCGATAAGGAGCATTTAGAAATTAATCACCAATGATACATGGCTCAAGTTCTCAACTCTTGAGAATATGCATCATCATCTTATTAATTCCTTGGACGATTCATAGACACATAAACAATATAAATAAAACAGATGCCTTTTATTATTCAATAATAATAAAGTCAACTACAAAACTACGTTCCAAAATTAATAATGTGTCAGCCATATTGGCTTATAGGGCATATATCCAACATTTTTCTAGGTCGATGATCAAAGCCTCATACTCGGCCTGATTATTTAAGCAAAGAAAACCTAATTGGAAAGAACACATTATCCTTTTCCTATAGGAGATTTGATTATTATCCCCATCTTGGTGGCTTCTTCATTCTTTGAGCCATTGGATAATCACTGCCAAAGTCTTAAGCTGATCACCCCAATCTCCACTTATTGCATAATATTTTTAGTGATACTAACACATCAATGACTGGCTAAAAAATCAGCCAGTGCTTGGCTTTTAACAAGACTCTGAAGATTAATACTTTGAAGAGTGAAGTCAGACAAAATTGTTGTCCATTTTTTGATCTTCCCATATATGATCAACCTAATTAGCATATACTTAATTATATCGATCATGTAAATCACATATATATACAAGGATAGAAAATATATTATATCTCAACTTTGTACAGGCATAATACAAAGCTAAACGGAATCTTTTGACTAGCATATATCAATGCTTGGTCTCAAATATTATCCTATTTAAGCAATATATAGCTTGCTCATATTCTCCTTCATTATCTTAATCTAACAGGCTCCCAATAGAGTCCTTGATGGCTGCAATTTATGTAACTTAAGTGGAGCGCCTGCCCTTGAGGAAACCAAAGGCATACTGATGTTCATCAGTCAACTTGAAATCACCCTAGGCTTGGAGCTTTAGTAGAGGTCAAAAGGACCCAATCACTTCTTCGGAATTTGATTTGAACCTCCATAAGAAGTTTATCTAGTTGAGGAGTCTTTATGGTTGTTCCTTATTTTATGATAGCTAAGCTAGGATTATCAGCCTCGCTTTATTTTTGTCTACTTTGATACCCCAGAAAGTTACCTACTGCAACTCTAAAAGATATTGTAGTGGATTCATCTACAACTAGTGTGCTATTATCCTTTGAAATGACCTTTCAAGGTAGGTTAGATGCTTGGGGTATGATGTGGAACTTCACCACCACGTCATTAATTTAAGTTTCCACAAATCAACTTATCTTATCATGAAAAATAGAATTTATCGCTTTTTGGTAAGTAGCTCATGGGTTCTTCAGGCTTGATTCATAATTAGATTCGAATTGAGCTTAAAACTATAGTGAACAAATCTAGCTTGGTCTCAACTTTCAAGTTCAAAATTAATTTCAAGCCAATCTTGATCAGGCCTAGGCTTGATCAAGCTTGGCTTGTTTACACCTCTGGGTGCAATCGAATTACATAAAATAGGACTTTCATATACAAGTATTGCTGTCTTATCCAGTATGCCAATTCAACAAATGAATGATTATAGCTCTACTAGAAAATATTATGTGCCATTTAGATTCTCCTATATTAGAATGACAATCAAATTGATATATTGTCCATCACCACATTAAAGTAATTGTGATAAAGACCAAATATAATATTTTCATGAAATTTTCTACCCATTTCTACATTAAGTTTGATGATCTTTATAGTACTAGATTAAAACCTCCTTAATAAGTCTTATAAATTGCATACTCTCTTTAACTAAAATAAAAATATCTAATTTTTATTAAGATATTATAAAAATCACATCAAAACTGATTCAAGGAATTATAGCATAGTGAATCAAGAATATAGAGAAAAAGGTTCTAAGAAAAGTACTTGACGAGCCAGTGATATGTTAAGGTACTAAGAAAAGACTAATTAGTTAGAGATGGGTTGAACATAAGAGCCGAGTGAATAAATTTTTATCATGTGTTTTTTGCATTGGATGGTTAGAGACATAAAGGCAACCTAGGAGAGGGAATCACATTATGGTGATCGTGTTTCAAATGTATCAGAGTGTAAGTTATAGATCAATGGGATGGGATAAGGAAGAGATATGATGGGACTAAACAGAGGAGAAAGGATATTTTGGGATTATTGAGAAGATTATGTAATTTATTGTCTTAAAAATGTAGAGTATATAAGTTTTTAAATCTCCATGGTATTATGTGGCGTTTTGCTTGCCTCTCTCCAATATAGAGAGAAATGGCTTATATATAGCCCATGATGGCTGTCCAACAAGCTGCCCAAGTCTTAGCATAAATGAGAGGAGACCTCTCCAAAAGACCAAGACACCTGAGAGCCCATGGGCAAAAGCCCAACATTAAATAAACTAGTTCAACCCCACTAGTTTAAAGGTGCAACGAAGACCTAGTGAGCTAGACCAACTAGAATTAAGCTAAGCCTCAGCCCGAATAAGTCCTACCTAGACCCCAAAACACCCAAGTTTGATGTAACCTGAATCAATTTCAGGTCCAAACTGAGTCAAATGCAAACCTGAAAATGTTTTAATTTGGCAAAATTCCCCATGTGGGGAATGGAACCCATAAATTGATTCATGCTTTTGAATAAGCCTCTTAGCTAATGAGGCTTGCAAAAAATTTCCAAGGTGTCTTTACATACCATACAAGTACCATACCATGTTGGTGCAATATGCCCCATACCGGCCAATACTTAAAAACTTGGCTTCAATAAACTTCGCTTGAATGCAATTAAAGAAGACACATACCAATAGTTTATCTCTTGTTATATGTTTGAGAGTTCGCATTGCTTATCATTGATAAAATCACACGCATCATCATCATACTTGTATTCCATTCCTTCATTAAGCCATGCCATAACATCTTTAGGAATAGTTTGTCTATATTGAATCCATATTTTTTGTCAATGAGTCAACAGGTGCAATAAATCACTGGAGTTGCTTTTCTTTATCTTTGACATTCTTCAAGAATTCCATATTTTGACCTATAGACTTTTAAGTTAAGCTCCTTCCTAACATATAACCTTCTTGATGCACCTGCTCGATTCTTTTATAATAAGAAAAGAATTACTAACTATTAAATACTAAAAATTGAAGTTTATTGTACATTACAGAAGATTGCCTATAATAAATGCTAAATAAAATTAACTAAACAGGTAATATATACTTGATTTCATTCTGCATGATCTGAGATAATTCTAAAATTTTCTATTTACTGGCCAACTTTATTGACTCTTTGAACCAAAGGTGAGTCATATCAAGATAGGAAATCAAATCAAACATCCATCTACTAGTTCACATATCACTAACATATTGCCTGAATCCCACGCAATTCTGGGCGTGATGTCGATACAGATCATTTTCATACAGTTGTAGTGCCATTCAATTTTTGGCTCATTTATGGTTGACATCACAACATCTTCTATGGGCGTTTCATGACTTTGTAATAGTTTTTACTGCCAAAACACAACCTATCTCCAAAAACCTTTTTTAATTTACTGCAAATAACCTTAAACATAAGTCAACGTACCATTCTAGACTGAAAAGGAATAGACAGAGAAGAAGGTTATTCTTGTAGCTACCAAAAGATCTGTGTACATGAAATGAGGATGATGAGGGGGAACAGATGGAGTGAAGCTCTTGAAATTTTGTTGTGTCTAACCAAAGATGGGCAAGACCCATTGCTATGCCCAGGAAAGAAAACAATTTTCAGGCTACCTCGAATCAAATGAGTAAATACTTCCTAATCCTCATGATTTTTTTTTAATTTTTATTTTAAATGTTGATATAAAACAAAAAAGGGTGAACACAGATAAAAAAATAAATAAAATATACATGTAATGCGTGGGTAAGGCATGATTCTTATTTCTGTAGATTGGGTTTTTGGGGTCTTGTGTGGGTCCTCCCAATCTTCCTATAACCTCAAAAAATGAGGTAAAAGTTTCAAACCTGAATGTGACATTAGATCATAACATACATGATGTTTACTCTAGCAAATACGCAAAATAGTACAAACAAAATGACTAGAAGCATGCAAATGAATAAGCTAGTATGATAGGATAATGCATACGAGTAAGAAGATAAGCAAATAAAGGTAGAAAGTTAGCAAGGTCAGAGGAATTATTAAATTTATTAAGTTAATTAATTAGCAAGTTTATCAATAATGTAGAAAATGTAAAAGACAAGAATCAAAAGAGAATAGAAGAGAAGAGAAGAGAGAGAAGGAAGTGACGTAGGAGCTATATTATTATTGCTGATGTTGGGGGAAAATCTTCCTTAGCTTTGGAAGGAAGCCCAAGTCTAATGCTAGAAGAGCCTCCCCCAAGCTCTAATTGGATAGACCTTATCTCTTCTCCTGATGGATATTTCTTCCATGTAGGATGGGTTGGCATATTTGACTTATGAGAGGTGGTGAAGAGGATGGTGTACCTTAGAGATCTAAGGTTTGGGTGATTGGATCAAGGCTAGTTTTTTTGTTGAGAAAAAAAAGTTTTGAGATTATCGAGAAAGAAAGTTTGGAGAGGGAAGGAAGCAAATGATAGTACTTGGGAGTTTAAAACTAAGAAAAGAGCTTGGGAGCTTTTCTTACTTGATCTTTTCCTAGGAGGATTTACATAAAAGAAGTCACATATACTAGAGTCACCACTATGTGAGCGCTTAGCATGGTGGAGATGGTTAGGATGTACAATTAGAATTTTTTAATTCGATCAAATGTATGAGTGAGGTGGTAGGGAGTTACATGAGCTCATTCAAGTGTTGAGACTAGATAAGCTTCTAGAAGGGGTGAGCTTAAGGGAGAAGAATATATGTCTAGAAGCATTAGCTTAAGTGATCAAAAAGCTTAACTCAATTTGGAACCATTAGCTATATTTATTTTTCAATAAATAAATTAAAAAAAGGTGGAATCTATGGAATAGATACTTTTTGTTCATCAATTGGATAGAAGAGTTAAACTAGATAGTATATGAACAACAAATGGTTAAGTAGCAGTGTGAGGCTAGCGCAAGGAAACATATATATTATTGGGCTTCGCATAGGCCATTAACTCCTAAATAATTTGGATTTTGAACCCAAGGAGCTTGTATGGGCTTGGGTTTATAGAGATAGTTTGGGAATAAAGAAATGGGTTAAAATAAAGTAGGATTGGTGTAGACACTCCCTAGTTGTAGCAGAATAAATAATTACATCCAACTTAATCCAAAACTAGCCCATCCAACTTGAGCCTAGCCACCTAATATCACCCAATTGTACCCAATCCAAGCCGATTTAACTTTACCCAAGCCACTAGATCTAAACTGATTGCACCCAATCCCATTCTAGTTTGTACCTGATTTCGCTTAACCGTATCCACCTAATTGTACTCGATCGTGCCACCTAATCATACCTAGTTCAAACCCAATTTAACTTTACCGTATCCACATGATCTAACATGATCATACTCAATCACATCCAATTAATCTCATCTAATCTGATCCAATCCTACCCGGTTTGACTTAACCCCAGTCACCTGATCTCACCTAATCATGCTAGATGATACCCAAAACACATCAGGTCTTACCTATCCTACACGATCATACTTGATCCTAATCCTCTCGACTACACCTAATCCTACCCAATCTAACCCACACCTAGCCACCTGATCTTACTTGTCTTGCCCGATCAGCCTAATCATACCCAACCTAACCTAATTTGACTTTACTATAGCCACTTAATCTCACTTGGTCATACTTGATCGTAGCTATCTTATCTAATCCGATCAAATCCTACCTAATTTTACTTGACTTTAGCCATCCGATTTCATCAAATCTTGCTCGGATCATTTCTGATCGCACCTAATCATAACTGTGGAGTGATTGATTATAACCCTATTTGATTTTGATGAGCTCAAAGCAATTGAGTATATCTGATGTTATACTAATGAATTTAATCTAGTGTTTCAGCCAAATATTTGTGAATTTATGCTTAAGTATCTCTAGCTTTGGTTCAATACATTTTTGCTAAGTTTGGAACTCAGTTTGAACCAAAGTCTGAAGCTCGAGTCGACTCCAGAAGATTACGAGTCGACTCAAGTGGTTTCAGAAGTTTTGGCACATGCTCGAGTCGACTCCGGTACACTACGAGTCGACTCCGACTGAGAACTGACAGAAAGACAGAAAGTTGATTTTCAGACCCTGTCAGCCGAGTCGACTCCAGAAGGGTTCGAGTCGACTCCGATGGTTTCCGAGTCGACTCCCGATGTTTCCGAGTCGACTCCAAAGGGTAACAGAAGAAAGACAGAACAATGTATTTCAGACCCTGCAACCGAAGTCGACTCCGAGGTTTGGTGAGTCGACTCCTAGTTAAGTACGAGTCGGACTCTCAGAGGAAAGCAAGACTAGAAGGCAGTTCAAGCCAAAACACAGAGGATCAGTTTTCGGATTCTGAGAGCCGAATTCAACTCCAACAAAGTGCGAGTCGACTCAGAGGCAGTTCAACTCAAAACACAGAGAAATCAGTTTTCGGACTCTGAGAGCCGAGTCGACTCCAAGATGATCCGAGTCGACTCGAAAAAGAAATGCAGAAAAACAGATCTCTGGAAACCCTAAGAACGAGTCGTCTCCAGAGGGCCGAGTCATCTCCGGACATTGGCGAGTCGACTCCAGGGTTGGCCGAGTCGACTCCAGAACGAGACAGCACTTTAATTCAAATCCTGACCAGTGGGCGAGTCGTCTCCAGTAAAGCATGAGTCGACTCCAGCAACAGCCGAGTCGACTCCAGATCGAGCGAGTCGACTCCGATCCCAACGGATACACTATCAGAAGTTGCAGATTGTGCAGAACGGCCATAAAGTGGTGTCTAACGGCTAGTTTTCAAAGTAGACTGCTTAAATAGCTAGAGTGAACAGTAGTAGACACCAAGGGAGCCTATTCCATTCAACAAAAAGGGATTTCCACCTACCAAAGGCTCTCAAGAGTAAATACAAGAGAAAGAAGGAAAAAACGCATTTGAACTTCATCCAACAAACGTTTCCTTCGCATTCAAGGCTCTCCCTCTGACATCAGATCTTTAGTGCATTCCAAAGAGGAGACTCAGAGTTCGAGAAATCCCTACTTCCTCTTCCAAAATCTGTTTGAGGGCTTCTAACTCTACATTATTTATATTGTTCATATTTGCTTTTTAAGAAGCTTTTCCTGTACTCTTTACAAACTGTTTTCTTGTTACTTGATTCAATCAGGAGATTGAATCAAGGTTTGTTGCCCAGAGATGGTCACCCAAGAGGGGGGTGAATTGGGTGTTTTTAAAACTTTTTGGCTAATTTAAAAATAAAACACACAAATATATGAACTAAAGCAAAGATAAAGCGATAAGAAGAGACAACCACAAACACACGGTTTTATAGTGGTTCGGAGCCTTCACCGCTCCTACATCCACTCCCCAAAGCGCCTTTGGGAATTTCCACTATAATCCAAGATTACAGTACGGTAGTTTTGCGAGTTCACTACCCAACTCGTTGTTTTACACCGGGCTCACAACAAACCCAAAACCCCCAATTTCTCTTAGGCTTGGGACGCCCTTTCCCTTGTTCCAAGTCCCTTGACTGGAACCAAGCACCACAATAAAAGAGTGTACAAAAGGATATAAAAGCTCTAGAAAGCAAATATAGCACTTATGAACAATGAAACCCGGAAGAATCTTTTTGCCGTTGGAAGCGTGGAGATGTTGATTCTTCCGATGTGGGACGCGTAGGGTTGGGTGTGAGCTTTGAATCGCCGAGCACACGAGAGTGGTTGAGCTTGAAATCGCTTGGGAGACTTGAAAGCACTTGATTTCCTTTCTTGAATGCACTCACTCCCTTGAGCTTTTCTTTCTAACTTCTCTCTTGAATGATTTTGCTTTTGGTTTGGTGAAGAGTTGTTGAGAAAGCACTTAAGAGCTCGCCTTTTATAGCCCAAAAGCAAATATAGCCGTTTAGAGATAAAGTAGAGAAGATTTGAAATTCAAATCAGACCTGAAAAAGCTGTCAGTCGCGTCCCAGGCGCTCCGGGGACGTCTCCGCTACAACGAGAGACGTCTCGCCTATAGAATTTTACTTTTTACTTTATCTGGGGTCGACTCGGCACTTTACGGGGACGTCTCGGGCGTGTTAGCGCTTTTTGAGTGGGGACGACTCCGCTGCTTTGGGGACGACTCCGCTTCTTTATCTCCGAAAATCATGTCCTCTGGAATTCCCTGAGAGAGTTGACTCCGCTCTTTCAGGGGACGTCTCCGCTTGTCTGCACTTTATGCGTGGGGACGACTCCGCTTTCTCAGGGTCGACTCCGCTTCCTTATCACCGAAAAAACCATTCTCTGGAAAACCCTGAGAGAGCCGTCTCCGCATCTTGGGGACGACTCGGGAAGTCTCCTTTTTGCTTGCGGGGACGACTCCGCGTACAGCGGGGACGTCTCGCGCATATCCCTTGAAAGCGTCTTTCTGCCGCCACTGAGAGAGTCGACTTCGCTACTGAGAGAGTCGACTCCGCTAACGCGGGGACGACTCGACAGGAGCCGGGGACGTCTCCAAGTGTGCCAGTTCTTCCTGTTTGTGCCAGAGACGTCTCTGAAACTATCAGGAGACGTCTCGGCTGTCCCTGAACTTTTTCTTTAGCTCAAAATATTCTTCAATAAATTCATAAAAATTATGGGGAACTTGCCTAGACATTTCTTAACAATATTCTAAATAAAACACATGAATTTCTCAATTGAATTGTTAAGATATAATGGAATTTACTCTAGTGTTTTGTATTCATCAAAATCCATTAGGGGGTTAACAATCTCCCCCTTTTTGATGATGACAAAACACTGAGTATATGCAAAAATTTGAAATTTAAACATATACACAGTATTGATCAGATATACAAGTATAATGTTTTGATTTGAACTAGATACAATGTGCATCACTCAAAAATATTCAATTTTCAGTTCTTCCTTGTGCATAAGATTGATCCTTATAGTTCTTAAATGATTTTATCATATGAACTGAATTTGAATCAATTAGAATGAAATATTCGATGCTGAAGATAATTGAAAGCTAGATTCTTTTTGACTCCCCCTTTCTTTTCCAGAAGCGCAATTATCTTAAATCAATATTCTTCAATTTTATCTTTTCTAAATCAACTTTGGAGTATGATTAAAAAAGTTTGCATTCCATATTCATATCCATGTCTACTCCCCCTTTCAATATACAAATATCTACTCCCCTTTTTGTCATCAACATGAAGGGGACAAATTATCCTTTTTTAGTAAAATTCAGCATATTCAAGGTGTGCTCCCCCTATTTTATGTGCATTGTTTCTTTGTATCAAATTTGAATACTCAAGGTATGTGGTAGGATTTTTATGGCATATCACACAATCACATACACAATCACAGAAACACATACACAGAATTGGCAATGTACACAAGGTTTTCAAAAGAAATTGTATTCATTCATATGTCATTGTAGAGCTTTGAAGTCAGTACATAGTCAAAGAAGAAATCATTACAAGTATTTGATTTTTAATACAAAAGTGTTTCAAAATGGGCCTAGGATTTACAAAAGAAGATCCTACAGGATATCCATCATCGGCGTCATTGCTCATGGGGCCTACCAGTTGTACTTTGTGCATAAGCCTTACAGGCTGCATCTATGAAACCATTGATAGAATCCATGAGGGTCTTAAAGTGATCTCCCTGTGACTTGTGGAAACCTGCCACAAGTGCTTCAAACTCTAAGGTTGCCATCTCAATTCTGCCTCTAAGTTGGGCAACTAAGGTGCCCACATTGCCATCTGGCTTTGTCAACTCTTTGAGGCTCTTGGAAATGGCCTTCAAGCTGTCCTTGAGCTCTAATGATCTGCAGGTTTGGGTGGCACCCACCTCAACTATTTGTTGCTCTTGGGCTTCAATTTGAGCCTTAATTTCCTGCAGCTCTTGTCTGATGGGGGCCAGCTCTGAGACATCATGGATCTCATCTCCTCCCTCATCTGCTGACAAATAACAGATGCTAAGGTGTGCATCTGCTCCTCTCATAGGAAGGAGGGCCCACTGACTGGAGGAGGTGGTGGCATGGATGTGGAAGGTCCAGCTGAGCTGGAGGGAATATCAGGGATGTCCATGTTGCTAGGTGGAGGAGAGTGATGGTCAGACTCATGATGTGGGATCTCAGCCTCTATGGTTTGTGCTTTTCTTTTGGAACCTGACCCAAGACCCATCTATCTTGTGAAATTCCATTCTTCTCATTGAGCCTCATTGTAATAGTCCGGTGTTTCTTAAGGGCTTTGCAGGTTCATTTGATGGATGGAAACCTTGAAGTGTTTGAAGATTAGGTAAAGATCATGCCATAGGGTATACTAATCTAGAATACCTATGACATAGGGCAATGTAATTTAGCATGAGTCTAGGAAGGTTTAGAGGGATCCCTAGTAGGATGTGATGCATTATAACTAAGTCTCGCTCCGAAACAAAATCGAAGCGACCGGTTTTAGGAATAGGACCCGGTTGACAATGCTTAAAAGGAGTCTCATCTCTGCATTTAGGTCCTGGGAGTTGACAACATCAAGAGGGCCGCAGTCCTCTCTTCCTAAAATTAAGTTTAGAGCTACTTCCCTTTGGGGATGTGAGGTTGGAGCCTCGCCGTCCCTAGGGATTTGCAAAACAGTGGATAAGATGTCCTCATTAATTTCTACTAATGTCCCTCGGACATGTGCGGTGAACCCTAAGTCCCCTAAAGCCATATCACTAAACATTTCTCTAACAAGGCCGGGGTAGGTCGAGGTATTGAGGGTGCAAAGATGCTCCCACCCTTGGGCTCGGAGTCTCTCTCCAATAGAGAACCCCTCATGATCTAAAAATGCAAAATCTATGTACCTACCGGTTGTGACTGTGCGATTTGCACAGGAAATCGTTGTGGTTGGCGAGCAACCGGAGGAGAAGGTGCGGAGGGTTCTTCCCGCCGTTCCTCACCGTCGCCCGCTACTCTAGGTCGCTTCCCACGGGTCGTCCTAGCTTTCTTTGGTGCCATGGATGCTAGGGTTTGTGATTTAGGGCAAATGGAGGCTAGGGTTTGTGATTTAGGGCAAATGGAGGCTAGGATTTGAGGTGGAGAGCAAATGGAGGCTAGGGCTTTCCGTTTTGGTCGGGAATGAGGGAGAAGCTCGAGTCGGCTCGAGCGATTTCGACTTATTTAAAAGGCCTCATTCGGTCCCCGAGACGTCTCCGCGACTAAGGTGAGACGTCTCCGCTTGGGGGACGTCTCTGCGATTTGCCAGAGACGTCTCCGGTACTGAAAAATTTCAGACTGTATTCTATCTTCTCCCTTTTTTGTTTAATCACCCCAATCAATATGATCTCTTTTGATAAACTTTGAGTGAATTTGTTTGTGATCCTCCCCCTCAATGATACATCCTATAATAATTTGATAATGATTTTTGAATTATGAATATTGAAATAAGGAACGTTTGACCAAATTTCGAATACCTATGAAATAGGCTCTGAAAATATCTCCATGAAGAGTCCAAGGGAGGGTAACCATCCTCCGGAAAGTCAACCAGTTCGTCATTTAGTTTAGATGAATTCATGCTTTCACTTATGTTTGCCTTGAGGTGGATTACTAGTTCGAGTAGCAAAGCAATGCAATACAAGTTCAATTCATTTGCTAGGATCATACAAGCTCAAAGCATTCCTTAAGAAATTGAATCTGTCTTTACAAGGGGCTTTGTAAAGATATCAGCTAATTGATTTTCAGTACATACATATTCAATCATCACATCATTTTTCAGCACATGATCCCTAATAAAATGATGCCTAATCTCTATATGCTTTGACTTAGAGTGTTGGACAGGATTTTTTGTTAAGTTGATTGCACTTGTATTATCACACTTAATTGGTATATTGTCCATTTTAATACCGAAGTCTTCAAGTTGTTGCTTGATCCAGAGAACTTGGGCACAACAGCTTCCAGCTGCAATGTACTCAGCCTCAGCTGTGGACAAGGCAACTGAATTTTGTTTCTTGCTAAACCAAGAAACCAAATTGGCACCCAAGAATTGACAAGTGCCACTTGTGCTTTTTCTGTCGAGTTTGCACCCAGCAAAATCAGCATCAGAATAAGCAGTTAAATTTATATCAGATGTTTAGAATACCATAAGCCTAATTAGATGTCCTACTAGATATCTAAAAATTCTTTTAACAGCTTGCAAGTGTGATTCCTTAGGACATGCTTGGTATCTAGACACATACAACACTGAATAATATATCTGGTCTACTAGCAGTAAGGTAAAGTAGAGAGCCTATCATACCTCTGTACAATTTGCAGTCTATACTTTTACCTTTTTCATCTTTGTCAAGCTTGCAACTTGAGCCATGGGTGTGCTGATTTCCTTTGCATCCTTCATCTTGAATTTTTCCAGCATTTCCTTGATGTATTTGGACTGACTGATGAAGATGCCTTCCTCTGATTGTTTATTTGTAGCCAGGAAGAAGTTGAGCTCACCCATCATGCTCATTTCAAATTCTCCCTGCATAAGCTTGGCAAACTCTTGACAGAGACTATCATTAGTAGCACCAAAAATTATATCATCCACATAAATTTGTACAAGCAATAAGTCATTTCCTTTTCTTTTATAAAGAGGTTTTGTCTACATTTCCTCTCTTAAATTTGTTCTCAATTAGGAAATTACTTAATCTTTCATACATGCCCTAGGAGCTTGCTTAAGTCTTACAATGCTTTATGCAATTTATACACATAATCTGAATGTAAGTGATTTCGAAACCTGGAGGTTGTCCTACATAACTTCCTCCATTATATAGCCATTTAAGAATGCACTTTTTACATCATTTGATAGAGTTTAAAATCCATGAAGCATGCATATGCTAAAAGCAGTCTAATAGCCTCTAACCTAGCAACAGGAGCAAAAGTTTCATCAAAATCTATTCCTTCCTCCTGATTATATCCTTTGGCCACTAGCCTAGCTTTGTTTCTTATTACTATCCCATCTTCATCTAGTTTATTTCTATATACCCATTTGGTGCCTATAATTGAAACATTAGGGGGTCTTTTCATTAGAGTCCAAACTTCATTTCTTTCGAATTGGTTTAATTCCTCTTGCATAGCATTCATCCAATTATCATCTTTTTCAGCTTCTTCTAGTGATTTGGCTCTATTTGTGAAACGAAAGCAAGATAATTACTAGTGTTTCTTAAAGAGGATCTAGTTCTTATACCTTGTGAAGGATCACCAGGATTAGATCCTTTGGATGACCATGTGCATACCTCCATTCTTTAGGAAGATCTTGATTTCTGATGGAGGTTGATCTTCTTCATCTTGCTGATTTGTATCCTCTTTGATCCTCCTCATTTGTTTGTCTTGTATGGAGAATTTCTTGATCCCGTCTTCAGTATACCTGCATCACATCTTCTTCTTTTCTAGAAGAATCTCCATTAGTTTCATCAAAAACATGAATGGATTCTTCAACAACGAGAGTTCTCTTGTTGAAGACCTGTATGCTCTACTAGATGAGGAATAACCTAAGAAGATCCCCTCATCTGATTTAGCAGTAATTTACTGAGATTGTCCTTTCCATTGTTCAAATAAAGCATCGACAACCGAAAACATGAAAATAACTTATATTTGGTTTCTTACCTTCATCATTCATACGGTGTTTTCTTTAAGATGGATCTAACTAAGCACGATTTAAAATATAACATGAGGTATTTATTGCTTCAGCCCAAAAGTACTTTGGTAGATCCGATTCGCACAACATGGTACGAGCCATATCTGCTAGTGTGCGATTCTTCCTTTCTACCACCCCATTTTGTTGGGGGTCTAGGTGCCGAGAAGTTGTGATTGATCCATTTTCTTCCAAATTTTTCAAATACTGATTTTCAAACTCCGGTACCATGATCACTCCTATTGCTTTTAGTTTAAGATTGAGTTTATTCGAAACTCTATTATGAAACTTAATAAAAGCGGGAAGGACTCATCTTTATGTGCAAGAAATGAAACCCATGTAAAACGTGAAAAATCATCACATTACAAGACCAAATTTCTTACCCCCTATACTAGCAGTTCTAGTGGGTCCAAACAAATCCATGTGAATTAGTTCTAAGGGTTTTGATGTTGAACTATGTTCTTAGACTTAAAGAACTTCTTGTTTGTTTCCCTAATTGACATGCAGCACAAATTTTATTCTTTTCAAAGTCTATTTTTGGTAGTCCTTTGACTAGATCCTTTGTAATTAATTTAGAGATTAAATCCATGCTAGCATGCCCTAACCTACGATGCCATAACCAACTAGTCTCATTGACTTTGGGATTCATGGCTACAAGACATTGGCCATCCTTCATGGTGAGATCATCAAGATCTACCATGTAAACATTTCCATGCCTATGTCCTGTGAGTATGATCTCATTATCAATTGGACTACTAATTATGCATAGTGATGATTCAAATGACACTTTAAAGCCCTTGTCACAAAATTGACTTATACTTAATAAATTATGTTTTAGTCCATTAACTAACAATACATTATCAATAAATGAGGAGGGTGATATGGAGATTTTACCAACACCAATAATTCGGCCTTTAGCATTGTCTCCAAATGTGACTACTCCTCCTTCTTTTGATTCCAAGGTGACGAAGAGACTCTTGTCACCGGTCATATGCCTTGAGCAACCACTATCAAGATACCACATTCTCTTTTATTTCCGGCTGCAAGGCATACCTGCAAAATGATCATGTGAAGCTCTTAGGTACCCAAGTTTTCTTGGGTCCTTCGTGGTTAGTGTAGTTGGTTCCTTAGGCACCCATTTTAGTTATGTTTTTAGCTTTTACAAATGTACTCTTGTTAGTTTGGATTTTTCTTTGAATACAAGAGTAGGCTTTATGTCCATCTTTCCACAAAGAAAGCATGTTGGTTTTTCAGTTTTTACATCTTTTGCTTTTACAAAGAAATTCTTTAGATACTTTTGTTGCTTATTAGTTTTATATCCTAATCCGGCTTTATTGAAAACAGCTCTTTGATTTGAAAGAATAAGATTTAATTTTTCAGAGCTTTGTGTGAATTTTTCAACAATTGGCTTGTACTTATGTATCTCATTCTTAAGATTCAATTTTCTTTAACTAGTTCTTCCATATCCTTTTTAAGAGATTCAACAGTTTGCGCAAGTGAGGTATTATTGAGTAGGGAATTTACTTTTAGATTTAATTCCTTGATTAGTGTTTTTGCCTTTCATTTTCAGTGCTAAGCCTTGAATTTTCGATTTCTAGGTTAGTAGTGTTCATATTTTTAACGCTCTCCTTTCAATTAATAGGTTTTCAATTTTCCTTTAGTTTTTGATTGGAGGCTTTTAATTCTTTATTCTTTGCTCCAACATACTACAATCACCCATAAGTTCTTGAAAAGCATCATATAATTCTTCTAAAGTAAAATTTATAGTTGGGTTTTGACATACCTCGTCATCTTCGAACGCCATGAAGCATAGATTGGCGGTCTCTTCCTTCTCTTCTCGGAGGATGATGTGTCACTATCATCCCATGTTGCCTTCAATGCCTTCTTCTTCTTCTTTCCAAATGCTTCTTTTGTTGAGGGCATTCGGAACGAATATGTCCCGGTCTCTTGCATCATAGCATACGATTGGGTCTCTTTCTTTTTCCTTTTCTTTTCCCAATCATTTCTCCCTCCAAATTTCTTTCTTGGGAATGGTTTCTTTCTTCTCATGAATTTTTTAAATTTCCTTACTATCAAACCCAAGTCCTCATCTTGACTTTCTTCTTCACTCTCACTGCTCTCTTCTTCACATACACTTGAGGTAGCCTTGAGTGCGATTGTCCTTTTCTTTGGCACTCTTCTTCATGCTGCTTCATCGTGAGCTCATGCGTCATCAATGAGCCCAAGAGTTGTTCTAGCCCCAAGGTGTTGAGGTCTTTGGCTTCTACAATCGCCGTGACCTTTGCTTCCCATGCTTTTGGCAGTGACCTGAGAATTTTACTCACAAGTTCGGGGTTAGTGTAAGATTTGCCCAAGCTTTTTAGGCCATTAATAATTTCGGTAAAACGTGTAAACATGCATGTGATGGTTTCATTAGGTTCCATCTTAAACAATTCATACTTGTGAACTAGAATGTTCACTTTGGACTCTTTGACTTGATTTGTACCCTCGTGGGTAACTTCAAGCCTATCCCATATTTCCTTAGCGGAAGTACATGTGGAGACTCTATTAAACTCATTTACATCTAAGGAACAAAATAATGAGTTCATGGCTCTAGAATTGAGTTGAGCCATCCTATCATCATTCTCATCCCAATCCTCCTCAGGTTTGGGAACTCGAATGCCATTGACCACATGTGATGGTTCTTGTGGTCCCTTGACTATAACCCTCCACAAGGCATAGTCTTGTGCTTGAATGAAGATTCTCATTCTAGTCTTCCAATAGGTATAATTTGTCCCATTGAAGAGTGGAGGTCTATTGGTTGCTTGCCCCTCGGCTGGAACATTGTTAAAGGGTGTTGCCATCTAGATCTTTGGCTAAGACGGTTAGGTCTTTCAAGAATATAAGAGCACCGCTCTGATACCACTTGTTGCCCAGAGATGGTCACCCAAGAGGGGGGTGAATTGGGTGTTTTAAAACTTTTTGCTAATTTAAAAATAAAACACACAAATATAAACTAAAGCAAAGATAAAGCGATAAGAAGAGACAACCACAAACACACGGTTTTATAGTGGTTCGGAGCCTTCACCGCTCCTACATCCACTCCCCAAAGCGCCTTTGGGAATTTCCACTATAATCCAAGATTACAGTACGGTAGTTTTGCGAGTTCACTACCCAACTCGTTGTTTTACACCGGGCTCACAACAAACCCAAAACCCCCAATTTCTCTTAGGCTTGGGACGCCTTTCCCTTGTTCCAAGTCCCTTGACTGGAACAAGCACCACAATAAAAGAGTGTACAAAAGGATATAAAAGCTCTAGAAAGCAAATATAGCACTTATGAACAATGAAACCCGGAAGAATCTTTTTGCCGTTGGAAGCGTGGGAGATGTTGATTCTTCCGATGTGGGACGCGTAGGGTTGGGTGTGAGCTTTGAATCCCGAGCACACGAGAGTGGTTGAGCTTGAAATCGCTTGGGAGACTTGAAAGCACTTGATTTCCTTTCTTGAATGCACTCACTCCCTTGAGCTTTTCTTTCTAACTTCTCTCTTGAATGATTTTGCTTTTGGTTGGTGAAGAGTTGTTGAGAAGCACTTAAGAGCTCCCTTTTATAGCCCAAAAAGCAAATATAGCCGTTAGAGATAAAGTAGAGAAGATTTGAAATTCAAATCAACCTGAAAAGCTGTCAGTCGCGTCCCAGGCGCTCCGGGGACGTCTCCGCTACAACGAGAGACGTCTCGCCTATAGGATTTTACTTTTTACTTTATCTGGGGTCGACTCGGCACTTTACGGGGACGTCTCGGCGTGTTAGCGCTTTTTGAGTGGGGACGACTCCGCTGCTTTGGGGACGACTCCGCTTCTTTATCTCCGAAAATCATGTCCTCTGGAATTCCCTGAGAGAGTCGACTCCGCTCTTTCAGGGGACGTCTCCGCTTGTCTGCACTTTATGCGTGGGGACGACTCCGCTTCTCAGGGTCGACTCCGCTTCCTTATCACCGAAAAAACCATTCTCTGGAAAACCCTGAGAGAGCCGTCTCCGCCATCTTGGGGACGACTCGGGAAGTCTCCTTTTTGCTTGCGGGGACGACTCCGCGTACAGCGGGGACGTCTCGCGCATATCCCTTGAAAAGCGTCTTTCTGCCGCCACTGAGAGAGTCGACTCCGCTACTGAGAGAGTCGACTCCGCTAACGCGGGGACGACTCGACAGGAGCCGGGGACGTCTCCAAGTGTGCCAGTTCTTCCTGTTTGTGCCAGAGACGTCTCTGAAACTATCAGGAGACGTCTCGGCTGTCCCTGAACTTTTTCTTTAGCTCAAAATATTCTTCAATAAATTCATAAAAATTATGGGAACTTGCCTAGACATTTCTTAACAATATTCTAAATAAAACACATGAATTTCTCAATTGAATTGTTAAGATATAATGGAATTTTACTCTAGTGTTTTGTATTCATCAAAATCCATTAGGGGGTTAACAAGGTTGTTGAGGTTTGTTGGTGAGTCGAAGTTAAAACCAACGGTGTAAGGGTTCGATTGTGATCCCAAAAAATAATCGGGTGGTTCTAGTCGGTGAGCCTGTGAAAACCGACCGAGTTCGTTGTGATCTCGTGAAAACAACAAGTTGGGTTGTGAACTTGTAAAACAACCAGCTATAATTCTAGGGATTATAGTGAACTCCCAAGTGAAGCTTGGGGAGTGGACGTAGGAGCAAGGGTTAGCTCCGAACCACTATAAAATCTCTTGTGTTTGTAATTGGTTCATTGTCTCTTCCATCTTCTCCACTCACTACAACTAGTAATCTAATTAATCTGCCAGCAATAATTTTAATTAGTTACTCATTAAGTTTTAATTTGCAATTATTACTTAAAACCCAATTCACCCCTCCTCTTGGGTTGTCTTCTTGGGCAACAAGTGGTATCAGAGCAGGAGCTCTTCTATCAAAAGAGTAAAAGATCAAAATGACAACCCCTTTTGGATCTTCACTTATTGAGGGGCAATCCACCAATAGGCCTCCATTCTTCAATGGAACCGACTACGCCTATTGGAAGGCTAGGATAAAAATATTTATCCAAGCCCAAGACTATGAGATCTGGAGTATCATAGTTAATGGACCATACATTCCTTCTATTTTTGTAGATAACATTACTATTCCCAAGCTTAAAAAAGATTGGGGTGACAATGATAGAAGGAAGGCACAACTAAATGCCAAAGCAATGAATATGCTTTATTGTGCCTTAGACCGTAATGAATTCAATAGAATCTCTACTTGCAGTTCTGCAAAAGAGATATGGGACAGACTTGAAGTGACCCACGAGGGCACGAATCAAGTCAAGGAGTCCAAAATAAACATGCTAGTTCATAAGTATGAACTATTTAAAATGGATTCTAATGAAACTATCACTTGCATGTTTACTAGATTTACTGATATTGTCAATGGTCTAAAAAGCCTTGGCAAAAGTTATGCTAACAGTGACCTTGTCAGAAAAATTCTTCGATCTTTGCCAAGGTCATGGGAAGCCAAGGTAACGGCTATCCAAGAAGCCAAGGACTTAAACAAGCTGCCACTCGAGAAGCTTCTTGGATCCCTGATGACGCATGAGCTCACAATGAAACAACACAGCGAAGAAGAATCCTCTCATAAGAAAAAGGTAATAGCCCTCAAATCTACTTCTTCTAACAAAGATCCATCTTGCAGTAGCAGCAGCGAAGAAGAAGACAATGAGGGAGATGATGATGAGGCTCTTCTCGTGCGAAAGTTCAGAAAGTTCATCAACCGGAAGAAGTCCTTTCATCAGAGGAGAGGTCCCTCAAATTTCTACAACAAGGACAAAGGTAAGGAGAGGGAAAGTGAGGGAATCGGTTGCTATGAGTGCAAGAAACCAGGACATTTCAGAATCGACTGTCCATTACTAAAGATGAGCATCAAGCACAAGAAGAAGAAAGCTCTTGTCACCACCTTGACAGACTCTGATTCATCATCATCATCATCGGATGAGGAACAAGAGGAAAAGACCACTTCTGTTTTATGGCAAATAAAAATGAGGTAACATCTGAAACACATTTAGATTTTACTTTTGATGAATTGTATGATGCTTTTAATGAACTAATGGATGAATATAAGATAATAAATCTTAAGAATAAAGAACTAAAACTAACTAATCAATCTCACTTCCATAAGTATGATAAACTAATTAAGGACAAGGATTTTATCATTAAAGAAAATTTAGAACTTAATGTTGGGATTTGTATCCTAAATGTCAATCGTCAGCATATTGATGATTGAATTTTGTAAATGAATTGACAAATTAATAAAGTGTTATTTGGCATTATTCATCATTTCATCTTCAAATGAACTCTTATATGATAAAGTCCTTAGGACTTATGTTATGATAAAGGAGGATTTATCTTTGAGTCCTTAAACTTGTTCGCGACCAAATGATATGTTGTTACTAGGACGAGAGCATTATCGAGATTAGGTCGTTGTGTGACATATACGTTGTTGTCCTCTTAACCAAGGAGTGTGGAGACACTGGTATGCCACACAGGTGAAGTGTAGGAGTACATTTCACTGAACGTGACCAATTCCGGAACGCTCTACTGTCGAGAGATGTTCCGAGTGGATATGGGTATAAGTTTGGCCCTCTGACCTGAGACCGCAACCTGTGACTAGCAAGCAACTCACTGTACTTTGGTACCGGACTACCTGAATTTCTAATTCAGTGACGGAAGGTCACTGGGTGCAGTCAAGTACTTGCGTAGTCAGTTGTGAGTCAAGATGAAATTGACCCCTCCTGAAAATAGAAGATAATGTCTTGTGATTAATTTAGCAAAACCTTGGCCAGGGTAATCCCAGTGAGGAGTCACGGGATATCTAAAGTTAATCACATAATGGATGTACTAATTATAGGGTTGACAGTGAGCTCTAAGTCATCCTGGCATTAGGAGTCAAAGAGATTGAATTATACAATAACCATAGTTCAGGGTTGCAGAATATTTGCTTCGCATATATTCGGCCTATCCGGACGTTGGGTACCATTGATAGATGGTCACATCAATTAGTGTAGAAAATTATTCCTATACTACTGGCTTAGGTTCGAACCTATGAGGTCACACGCATAGAAGATTCCTGATTGATCAAAAAAGCTGATGAATGATTAAGAATCATTCAGGGATAATTTGGTCAATTTGATTGGCAAATTATCTTATAATTAGTAATTAAATTACTAATAAACTCAATTTGATTGAGTAATTGTGCTAAGGATGAGCCAAATTGAATTGGATTCAAGTTTGGGCTCAATAAGGATTTTGACCTGATTGGATTAGGTTAGAACCAAAAAGGACTTAAGCTGATCAAATTAATTTTAAATTAATTTGTTCTTAATTAGGGATTGACCTAATTGGATTAGGTCCAACACAAAGTAATTAATTCAATTTGATTGAGTTTGCATGAGCCAAAATTGAATTGGATTCAATTTGAGCTCAATCAGGGTCTGACCTGATTAGATTGGGTTCAACCAAATTGCTTTGTTTTAATTCGGGTTTGACCAAATTTGATTAGGTGCAACCCAAGGGGATTAGGCTCAGATGATGTGGCAATTATTGGTGACATGGAATTGGATTTCATGAATTTTAAATAAACCAAAATTATTGCATGGCACATGGACCCATTGCTTGACACATGGCGACATTGTTTGCTATTTGAATTTAAATTCAAACATTAAGCAATGTGTTAAATGATTTTAATCACTCAAACCAATTAGCCAAGGTGGTGTATGAGTTTTTGAATGGATTAAATTCGAATTTCAAGAGGTGATTTCGAAATTATGAATTGTTTTACCTTGCCGCATGGATTTCAAATTCTTTCCCTCTTGCACATGTGTTTAAAATTTGAATTTAAATCAAATTTGGTTGAGATCTGATTTGGGTTTTTCTATTCCTTTGCATGTGCCAACTAAAAGAGGTTTTCTGAAAATAAATTTCGAATTTTGAATAAAAATTCGGGGCCATTAAAAGGGGTCAAACATGGGCACCAAAAACACATCCATTGCAGCCTTCTTCCTCACCCGCCTCCTCTTCCTCTTCTTCTCCATTTTAGATAGGGTTTTCAGGGTGAATATCTAGAAGATTCAAGATCAGATCTGAGTCCTCTACTTTTCTTACAAACCTTATCTCCATCTGCTTCAAGACGATTGATCAAGAGTTGATTGAATCCCGATGGGCAGATTTCAGCTTTCAAGTGTTCTGCAACTGCTAGCACTGCTGCGGAAGAAGATCCTTCAGGACTTCGCGTGTACTTCTCGTAGAGGCCATTCGTGTGCGTGGCTGCGAAGTCAAGAATTAGATTCACAACTTTCATCCATCATAAAAGGTATTAATCTAGCATTAATCATTTATTATGGTGTCAAGGTCTAGGTCCGATTCTCCGAGGTTTTACCCTCTTTTGGGGCTCCTCACGGAGATATCTCCAGAATCCATTCGATGGATATTCGGAGATTAATTGGAATAGAGTTCTTAAGTTTCAGATCTGATAGTTAATCATGCATAAAAGTTTTAGCATAATTGTTTAAACGATTCCGGCATAATCCTATGTGTTCTTAATGTGTTGATTTCTAGATTTGATCTTGTAAGCATGCATGAATTAAATTGTTTGATTCATTTTTCCGCTGTATTTTTAAAATTTTAAAAGAACTACGTATGGCTTGATTCCCCTTGTGAAGGGGTACGTAGGCAACCCAATCAGGTTCAGCCATGGTTTTCAAAAAAAAAAAAAAATTCAGCATGCTAAACACCGATGAACCTAGGAATAACTTTCACTTAAAACAAGCAACCAAATGTTAATTCAAAAAAACTAATACCTTAATTAAAAATAACGAAAAACTAACCATGGAAATTTTAGAACTTAAAAACGGTAAACAAACTATAAAAAATAATCTCACAAAAGACTTAAACATACTAAAACAGAAAAACAAAAGCTAACACAAGAGCTTGAAAAATACAAACCTATTGTTGAAAAGTTTACATATAGTTCTGAAAAATTGGAAATGATACTTAATAATCAACGAGCTGTGTTTAATAGAGCCGGTTTAGGGTATAAACCTAATAATAAGCAAAAGCTCCTTAAAAATTTCTTTGTGAAAGCAGGAAAAAGTAAAACTAAGAATATAACCTATTTTTGCTATGGAAAAGTAGGACATAAAGCTAATGTGTGTGACTATAGGAAAGTAGAAGCTAAAAGAAAAATTAAAATGGTTTGGGTTCCAAAAGGAACCAACATTTCTAACCTTGAAGGACCCAAGAAAACTTGGATATCTAAAATTGTATTATTTCCTTGTGTAGGAGTGTCTTGCAGCCAAAGTCAACAAAACTGTTGGTATTTGGATAGTGGCTGCTCAAGACACATGACGGATGACAAGGAGCAATTCTTCACCTTAGAGCCTAAGAAGGGAGGTGCTGTGACATTTGGAGACAATAACCAAGATCACATCGTTGATATAGGTAAAGTACAAATCACCTCTTCAACCTTCGTTGATAATGTACGATTTGTAGATGGTCTTAAGCATAACCTACTTAACGTTAGTCAATTATGTGATAAAGGTTTTGATGTTTTGTTTAAGCCATCTTTATGCATCATAACCAACTCAATTGACAATGGATTAGTATTTAAAGGAATTAGACGTGGTAACGTCTATGTAGTAGATCTTGAAGATCTTGCTAAAAACAGTCCTTGCTTAGTAGCTAGTGATACTAAGGTTGATGATGCAAGTTGGTTATGGCACCGTAAATTAGGTCATGCAAGTATGGATACAATATCTAAGTTAGTTAAAAGAGACTCTGTAATAGGTTTGCCAAAACTAAAATTTGAGAAAAATAAAATTTGTGAAGCATGTCAATATGGCAAACAATCTAGGAGCTCTTTTAAATTCATAAATTGTGTCTCTACCTCTAGACCTCTTGAACTACTACACATGGATCTATTTGGACCAACTAGAACCACAAGTCTTGGTGGAAACAAATATGGTCTTGTTATTGTAGATAATTTTTCAAGATATACATGGGTCATGTCTTTAGCTCATAAAGATGAAGCATTTTCTGTATTTAAGAAATTTCATAAGGAGGTAACTAATGCAAGAAATGCTTCAGTCATAGCTATTAGAAGTGATCATGGAACGGAATTTGAAAATCATCTATTTGACGAATTCTTGTAGTAAAAAGGGAATAACTCATAATTTCTTCTGCACCTAGGACACCACAACAAAATGGAGTTTGGAGAAAGAAGAATAAACCCTAGAGGAAATGGCTAGAACCATGTGTGTGAAAGTAACCTTCCTAAGTATTTTTTGGGGAGAAGCTATTAACACATCATGTCATATATTAAATAGAGTTTTATTGAGACCAATTATAAAGAAAACACTTTATGAACTTTGGAGAGATAGAAAGCCCAAAGTAAACTATTTTCATATTTTTGGGTGTAGGTGTTTCATTCATAATAATGGCAAAGATAACTTAGGTAAATTTGATTCTAAATCTGATGAAGGTATCTTTTTGGGCTATTCTACATCAAGTAAAGCTTATAGAGTCTTCAACAAAAGAACCCTTGTTATTGAAGAGTCTATACATGTTGTTTTTGATGATACTAATGATGTCTCTTCTAGCAAGAGAGTACCTCTTGATGATGATGCAGGAATACTTGAGAAAAAGATAGATGATATGACATTACAGAGGGATGAACCGTAGCAAAGTGGAGAAACCTCAACAAGCCAAGAGGTAATTGATGATCATGGGCTTACAAAGGCTTGGAGGTATGCATACGGTCACCCTAAAAATTAATATTAGATGATCCATCACAACCTATTAGAACTAGAGCTTCTTTAGGAACTTAAATAATCACCTAGCTTTTGTTTCACACTTAGAACTAAAAACATTGGAGAAGCTGAAAATGATGTAAATTGGATAAATGCTATGCAAGAGGAACTAAACCAATTTACTAGAAACAAGGTATGGAATTTAGTAGAAAGACCTGAATACTCAATAATAGGAACTAAATGGATATATAAAAAAAACTTGATGAAAATGGAGTTGTGGTTAGAAACAAGGCTAGACTAGTAGCAAAGGGCTATAATCAAGAAGAAGGTATAGATTTTGATGAAACCTTTGCTCCTGTGCTAGACTTGAAGCAATTAGATTATTACTAGCATTTGCATGCTCTAAAGACTTCAAACTATTTCAAATGGATGTAAAAAGTGCCTTTTTGAATGGGTATATTAATGAGGAGGTTTATGTAGAACAACCTCCTGGTTTTGAAAATCATCAATACCCCAATCATGTATATATAACTAAACAAAGCACTTTATGGTCTAAAACAAGCCCTAGAGCATGGTATGAAAGACTTAGCAAATTTCTATTAGACCATGAATTCTCTAGAGGAAATGTTGATACAACACTGTTTTTAAAAAGAAAAACAAAGAAATATTAGTAGTGCAGATTTATGTAGATGATATTATTTTCGGTGCTACTAACAATCACCTCTGCGAAGAATTTGCTGACTTAATGCAGAGTGAATTTGAAATGAGCATGATGGGAGAGCTGAACTATTTCTCGGGCTCCAAATCAAACAATCTAAAGAGGGATCTTCATCAATCAAGCTAAATACATCAAGGAGATGCTTAAGAAGTTTGATATGGATGGAAACAAGCAATCAGCACACCCATGAGCTCATCATGCAAACTAGATAAGGATGAATCAGGTAAATCAATAGATCAAAAGCTGTATAGAGGTATGATAGGCTCTTTACTATATCTTACAGCAAGTAGACCTGATATCATGTTTAGTGTATGCATGTGTGCTAGATATCAATCTAATCCTAAGGAATCACATTTAATTGCAGTTAAGAGAATTTTTAAATACCTAATAGGAACAAAAAATATAGGTTTATGGTACTCTAAAGAATCTAGCATAAACTTAATAGGGTACAGATTCAGACTTTGCTGGTTGTAAACTTGATAGAAAAAGCACCAGCGGGTCATGTCAATTCTTAGGAGAAAATTTAATCTCTTGGTTTAGCAAGAAACAAAACTCGGTTGCACTATCTACGGCGGAAGCCGAATATGTTGCTGCCGGAGTTGTTGTGCTCAAATCTTGTGGATTAAACAACAACTTGAAGATTATGGCATTAAACAAGATAAAATTTCCATAAACTGTGATAATACAAGTGCCATTAATCTAACTAAAAATCCAATTCAGCATTCAAGAACTAAACACATTGAGATAAGACATCACTTCATAAGAGATCATGTACTGAATGGTGATGTGACACTTCAATTTGTTTGTACTGATGATCAACTTGCTGATATCTTCACAAAACCTTTGAGTGAAGATCGATTTTGCATACTAGAAGAGGGTTAGGAGTGATTGATCCATTCTAGTGATACTCTCCTCTAGTTCATTGATTTTGAGGATTAGTTTATGTTGGACATAGGATTTCTTATCTATGATCATCAAATCAGTTCTTAAATCCTAGATAAGTCCATAACTCTCTCTTTTGGCACGAAAATAACAAGATTTTGGTTGTGTGCCAGAGTTCGAGTCGACTCGGATACATTTTAGAGTCGGCTCATGGGGGAGTCGACTCGCGCATATTTGGGAGTCGACTCGAGTCGAGTCGACTCGCGACTACCGGAGTCGACTCGAGGTCGGAAATCCGACTTTTAACCCTAAGCGGAATGTTTTTCTTTCACTTCTATTTTCAGCCGCCACTGTTCAAAAGCCCTAGAGCCGTCTCCGACCTCGTCTCCGACCCATTTAGGTCATCTCCGTCGAGTTTTCTTCCATTTTTCTTGTCCTTCCCCGTGTTTAGGTCAAAAATGCCTAGGAAAGTCGTTGTCCCAAGCCGAAGAGACCCTCCCGCGAGCGGCGCCGAGCGGCGGTCAAGGCTCGGAACGAACCCGAGGCCACCACCTCCGGTTCCTTCCCCGCCTAGGCCGGTTCCCTCGCGTCCGTGCGCCGGGAGGGCAGTCTCCACCGGGAGGAAAGTCAACTTTGACTTCCTCTCCCGGGAAGGGTTCACCCTAGGGCATCGTCTCAGGGCTCAAGGGTTAGAGTTATTCTGTTCATTAGACCTCCCTACTTACCAGGGTTAGTTAGGGAATTCTATGGACTGTAGCCCGAGGTAGTGGTGGTATCCAGGGAACCGTAGCGGGTGTCCCTATATTCATCTCGGAGGACTTCATTGCTCGAGTCCTCCATCTCTCGAGAGGGATCTTTCCCACTCACCCCCGATAGGACAGAGGCCCTTACGGCCATCTTAGGAGTCCACAGTCCCCATAGAGGAGGTGTTCGCAAATCAGCTTTCGGCTGAAATGCGGCTTCTCCTAGTATCATTCTAGGACTCTCTTCCAAAACTAGGTTTGATTTTATCTCGAGAGGACCTAGCCTGATGTTCCACATACTCCAGGACACTCCTATCAACTTCCCTAAACTCATCTACAAATATCTGTGAACCCCTAGATAAGCCTAGGTTGAGTCTCCCTTACGGTATGCTATTCACTCTCATTTTAGGGAGTTAGAGGTCCTATTCCTGAGGGGGAACCCTCTCGCTCACTGCGTCATACAGATCGCATGGGTGAGGGGACTCTCCATCGTATGGGCTTTCATAGAGTTGAGGGAGTCTGGGTACGGAGACCATCCACTTCCACACCATCTGACCCTACCACTCACACTCCCCTAGCCCTGACCATGACCAGGACTCATACAGATCTCCCACCTTCCTTCCACCTCTGGTCCTACTCATACTGAGCCCTCCACCTCCACCCCACCTTCTCAGCAGCAGCCCCTGGAGGTTAGGATATCTTCTGAGCAGCTCCGAGAGTTGAGGCAGGAGATAGTGAGGGAGCTGAGGGATGATCTCTGAGGAGCTACGAGGTTCTCAGACTGCTCCCTCCACCGAGATAGTCCCCCTTGGCAGCCGTGACCGAGAGATTGCACCTGAAGGAGGAAATCTACAACATAAGGAGCCTAGTTCAAGCTCAATACTGGAACATTAGCGACGTAAAGGATGACACAAGGAGATGCGAGACAGCATCAGAATGAGCTAGGGCCAGACTCAGGGCAGAGAGACTAGCAAATGCCTTGATCTCCAAGCTTGACACCCTCCAAGAAAGTGTGACCAGCTCACCACGATACAGTCTAGTGCCACCTCGGAGATCATCGAGCAGCTAGGGAACATCTCTGAGAGGATAAACTTAGTCATGCAAATGAGTAGACTGAAAACGGGAGCCACATCCTCCACTACAAAGAAAATTAGTGTATTTTTATCTGTTTTTATGATGTACAGTCCCTTGAGGACTCTTTTGATATGTAATCACACTTGTACTCAAATTTGAATTTAATACAATGAGTAGAAATTTCTTTCAAAATTGTGCATTCTTGAGTTTTGTACTTTTCTGTGCTTTCTGCCTTTTTGCTATGATGACAAAAAGGGGAGAAAATATATTGAATTGAAATGTAAAGGAATCAATAAAAAGAAAATTCTTAAAGCACAAAGTAATTTGTTCTAAGTGGATTCGATACCTCGAGGCTCATTATCTCTCTGTTGGGGCTCCTAAAGGAGTAATCTCCAGAATCTATTCAAGGGATATTCGGAGATTAGTTGAATCATACTCAAGAACAAATTGGCAGATTTTTCCTCTAAAACCAAAAATTTAAGCTCAAAAGCTTCAAGACATTAAAAGAAAATTCAGAGAATCTAAACAAAATTGAATGCATATGTTGAGGGGGAGAATCTGAAATCTTAAGAAAGCAAATTCATTAAACACATATAAGCCAAACAATTGATTGCATGACATGAAGGCTTATATAATTCCAAATGAAAGGGGGAGCTTTAACTTCAGGATTTACTGTTTCACACCTTTCAATTTTGGATAAATTAAATGACTAGACACTTGAATTCATTTCAAAACTTTATTATAAATCTCCTTTTGGTTGAGCAATTCACTTTACAAATACTCAATGTTTTGTCATCATCAAAAAGGGGGAGATTGTGGAGTGATTGATTATAACCCTATTTGATTTTGATGAGCTCAAAGCATTTGAGTATATCTATGTTATACTAATGAATTCAATCTAGTGTTTCAGCCAAATATTTGTGAATTTATGTTTAAGTGTCTCTAGCTTTGGTTCAATACATTTTGGCTAAGTATGGAACTCAGTTTGAACCAAAGTCTGAAGCTCGAGTCGACTCCGGAAGATTACGAGTCGACTCCAAGTGTTTCAGAAGTTCTGGCACATGCTCGAGTCGACTCCGGTACACTACGAGTCGACTCCGACTGAGAACTGACAGAAAAAGAAAGTTGATTTTCAGACCCTGTCAGCGAGTCGACTCCAGAAGGGTTCGAGTCGACTCCGATGGTTGCCGAGTCGACTCCCGATTTCCGAGTCGACTCCAAAGGGTAACAGAAGAAAGACAGAACAATGTATTTCAGACCCTGCAACCGAGTCGACTCCAGAAGGTTACGAGTCGACTCCGAAGTTTGGCGAGTCGACTCCTAGTTAAGTACGAGTCGACTCTCAGAGGAAAGCAAGACTAGAAGGCAGTTCAAGCCAAAACACAGAGGATCAGTTTTCGGATTCTGAGAGCCGAGTCGACTCCAACAAAGTGCGAGTCGACTCCGAGGCAGTTCAACTCAAAACACAGAGAAACAGTTTTCGGACTCTGAGAGCCGAGTCGACTCCAAGATGATCCGAGTCGACTCGAGAAAGAAATGCAGAAAAACAGATCTCTGGAACCCTGAGAACGAGTCGTCTCCAGAGGGCCGAGTCATCTCCGGACATTGGCGAGTCGACTCCAGGGTTGGCCGAGTCGACTCCAGAACGGGACAGCACTTTAATTCAAATCCTGACCAGTGGGCGAGTCGTCTCCAGTAAAGCATGAGTCGACTCCAGCAACAGCCGAGTCGACTCCAGATCGAGCGAGTCGACTCCGATCCCAACGGATACTGTCAGGAGTTGCAGATTGGGCAGAACGGCCATAAAGTGGTGTCTAACAGGTAGTTTTCAAAGTGGACTGCTTAAATAGCTAGAGTGAACAGTAGTAGACACCAAGGGAGCTATTCCATTCAAACAAAAAGGAATTTCCACCTACCAAAGGCTCTCAAGAGTAAATACAAGAGAAAGAAGGAAAAAACGCATTGAACTTCATCCAACAAACGTTTCCTTCGCATTCAAGGCTCTCCTCTGACATCAGATCTTCAGTGCATTCAAAGAGGAGACTCAGAGTTCGAGAAGCCCCTACTTTCTCTTCCAAAATCTGTTTGAGGGCTTCTAACTCTACATTATTTATATTGTTCATATTTGCTTTTTAAGAAGCTTTCCCTGTACTCTTTACAAACTGTTTTCTTGTTACTTGATTCAATCAGGGGATTGAATCAAGGTTGTTGTGTTGGGGTATGTGGAGACCATTGGTGATGAAGAGAATTGAAGGAGAATTAATTCTGCATAGTTCTGTCTGACGGACTGTCGGAGTCAACTCGAGCTACAGTCGAGTCGACTCGGGAACAGTCGAGTCGACTCGAGGCTCGTCGAGTCGACCCGAGAGGAGAAAAGCCGCAAAAACCATGTTTCTGTCTGGACTGTCAGAGTCGACTCGAGCTACAGTCGAGTCGACTCGAAGCATCGTCGAGTCGACTCGAGCCACAGTCGAGTCGACCCGAGATCATGCCAGTCATACTGGAAGTTGTCCAGACGTGCCCGAGTCGACTCGAACTAAAGTCGAGTCGACTCGAGCTCGCGGGAAATCATACGGATGAGTTTTCTTTTGGTGTTTTGTTGGCGTTTCGACGGCTATGATCATCTGAAGGTCTTGAGACTATATATAGGACTCATGAGAGCCCTAGGAAGGAGATTGCCGTATATTTGAGAGAGACTCTTGTTTGTGAGGCTAGGGTTCTAGAGAAGAAGAGGATTGGGATCCTACTTCTTGTGCAAAGGGAATTCTGTGTGAATCTTTTGTAGATCGATCGCTTGTGATCGTTCGGGTGTGTGCTATCTCTGTAATCAGTTCATCCTAATTGAGATTTGGAGCGGTGGAGGACGTAGGCTACTTGTAGCCGAACCTCGTTATATCTTTGTGTTTGCTTTGCTATTTTCTTCCTTCTTCTTCCTTTGGTTTGATAATCTGCTGCGGTGCTCAAGTGTTTTACCCTACTGATACCAGGGGTAATCTTTTGCCCTTCGTAGCGGAAGCGAAGTGGTGATCCTTGAGTCCGGTGTCGAGGGGCGAGAGAGTGCTTATCCGTTCGCTTCTCTCTTTGCTTGTCCGACGTCGGTGGCGGCGCCGGTGTGAGTGGGTTCCGGCGCGGGCGCTGACAACAAGTGGTATCAGAGCTATTGGTTTTCTGCGATGGCGGATGAAGGAAAGGTGCGAATTGAGAAGTTCAATGGCACGAACTTCGGGTTTTGGAAGATGCAAATAGAGGATTACCTTTACCAGAAGGATCTCTATTTACCTCTTGGAGGTAGAGCAAAGAAACCAGAGAAGATGCCCGATGAAGACCGGGAGGTCCTCGATCGGAAGATGCTCGGCACCATTAGATTGTCACTTGCATCCCAAGTGGCATTCAACATCAAAAACGAGAAGACGACGATGGAGTTGATGAACATTGTCGCGGATGTACGAGAAGAAACCCTCAGCATAAACAAGGTATTTCTCAATGAAGAGGTTGTTTAATCTTCGTATGAAAAATGGCGGCAGCATAGCAGAATACCTCAACGATTCAATGGACTCACGGCCCAGTTGGAGTCAGTGGAGATTAGTTTTGACGATGAGATTCGGGCATTGCTAATCCTCTCCGGATTGCCTGATAGCTGGGAGGGCCTGGTGATGGCGGTGAGCAACTCTTCGGCGACGGGGAAGTTGATCTTTGATGACGTTGTGGGAGTGCTTCTGAGTGAAGAAGCAAGAAGGAAATCTTCTGGAGCTACGGAGTCGTCTGGAAGTGTACTAAACACCTCTGACCGGGGAAGACAAAAGAAGGACGGTCGATTTCGAAGCGACTCGAAGTCGAGATCCAGCAGGTCTCGAGCACCTCAGAACAAGGGAGTGAAGTGCTGGAACTGCGGAAGACGGGGCACTTTAGGAGGGACTGCAAATCTCCTAAAGGGAAGCAAGGCGACCACACCGAAGGAGTCAGCAAGGATCTGGCAAATCTTGCTGAAGACGGTGATATGGATGCCCTCGTTCTATCTTTATCTACCTGTGACGAGTCTTGGGTGATAGACTCGGGCGCGTCTTTCCATGCTACATCCCAACGGAAGCTTCTTGGAGGATATGAGAAGGGAGACTTCGGCAAAGTCTACCTAGGGGATGGAGAGCCTTGCACCATACAAGGAAGGGGAAGCGCGGAAGTGAAGTTGATTTCTGGATCTTCACTTGAGCTTGAGGACGTACGGCACGTGCCTCAACTGCAGAGGAATCTGATTTCTGTTGGACAGTTGGCGAGCCAGGGGTACAAACTACTTTCACAGCTGATCAGTGGAAGATATCCAGGGTTCGTTGACGGTGGCTAGTGGCAAGAAGGTTGGGACACTTTATGTCGCCAACGGCACGGAGAACTCTATTGGAGTTGCTGCAGCAGATGTGGACACCAAGTTATGGCATTGCAGACTTGGGCACATGAGTTATCAGGGACTGGAGGTGATGCACCAGTTGGGAAAGCTGCAGGGTCTCAGGAGTGTTGAGATGGACTTCTGTGAGGATTGTGTTCTCGGAAAGCAGAAGCGTGTTTCATTCAACAAAGAAGGTAAACCTCGGAAGCAAGAAAAGCTAGATCTCGTGCACACGGACGTGTGGGGGCCTGCACCAGTTTCTTCCATTGGTGGATCTCAGTACTATGTTACTTTTATTGATGATGCTACCAGGAAGCTTTGGGTGTTCTTCTTGAAGCACAAGTCAGAGGTATTTGGGGTCTTCAGGAGATGGCAGGCGATGGTAGAACTCGAGACAGGAAGAGGTTGAAATGCCTGAGATCGGACAACGGTGGTGAGTATTGTAGCAGGGAGTTTGAGGACTACTGTGCAGATGCTGGGATCGTCAGGCAGAGGACAGTTCCAGGGACACCACAACAAAATGGAGTTGCTGAAAGGATGAACAGAACAATTAATGAGCGTGCCAGGAGTATGAGGATACATGCTGGATTGCCACAGCAGTTTTGGGTGGAAGCAGTTAACACTGCTGCCTACTTGATCAACAAGGGCCATCAAAGAAACTTGAATTTGGAATTCCTGAGAAGCATGGACAGCGAAGAAGATTGATTTGGCGCACTTTCGAGTATTCGGTTGTACCAGTTATGTCCATGTTGATTCCAGTCAAAGAAGCAAACTAGACGCCAAATCAAAGAGTGCATTTTCGTTGGATACGGAGGTCAACTGTTTGGGTACCGGCTTTGGGATCCCGAACACAGGAAGATCATTCGTAGTAATGATGTGGTATTCAATGAGAAAAGGCAGCAGAGCTATGAATTAGAAACAAAAACCTGTTGAGCCGTGTTTTGTGGATCCTGAAGAGGAGTCTACAAATTCTGGTCAGAAGACTCAGTCAGAGCAAGAATCTTGAAGCATTGGCACCCCTCCACAAACTAAGAAGGTCTACTCGTAGTACTTCATGGGAAGCCTCCTCAAAGGTATGATGGGACTCTTAGTTATTTGCTGCTTACAGATAATGGCGAACCTGAATGCTTCACGGAGGCATTGGAGGTTGATACCAGGAAGGAGTGGGAGTTGGCCATGGATGATGAGATGAAGTCATTGGAGGCAGAATCAAACGTGGGATTTGGTGGATCTGCCCAAGGGGAAGAAAGCACTGTCAAACAAATGGGGTTTACAGGCTGAAGGAAGAGCAGGGTGGGAAGAAGCGGTACAAGGCCAGGCTGGTTGTAAAAGAATTTCAGCAGAGAGCAGGTATCGACTTCACAGAGATCTTTTCTCCTGTAGTCAAGATGAGTTCTATTCGAGCGGTGCTGAGCATGGGTGGCAGTAGAGGATCTTCACTTAGAGCAGCTTGATGTGAAGACGGCTTTTCTCCACGGAGACCTCGATGAGGAGATATATATGCAGCAAGCCGGAGGGATACATTGCAGCTGGCACGGGTGACTTAGTCTGCAAATTAAAGAAAAGCCTCTATGGTTTGAAACAGGCACCCAGACAATGGTATCTCAAGTTCGATAGTTACATGCTTGAGATAGGATACAGGAGATGTCAGGGAGGATCACTGTTGCTACTTCCGGGACTTCGGTACATCTTACATTATCTTGCTATTGTATGTTGATGACATGTTAGTTGCAGGAGCTAGCATGCATGAGATTGCAAAATTGAAGCTGAAGCTGTCAAGAAAATTTGCAATGAAGGATCTAGGAGCAGCGAAATAGATCCTTGGGATGCGGATCAGCAGAGATAGGTCTAAACATATCCTCAGGACTATCTCAGGCGGAGTACATCAGCCGAGTACTCAGGAGATTCTGCAATGGAGGGTTGCCAAACCTGTTGGCACACCGCTGGGTGCCCACTTTAAAGCTTTCAAAAGGGCAAAGTCCGAAGACGCGGGTGGAGGAGCTCAATATGTCAAAAAATCCCGTATGCATCGGCAATGGGGAGCTTGATGTACGCTATGGTGTGTACGAGGACCAGACATTGCTCAAGGCAGTGGGAGTTGTGAGTCGCTTTATTGAGCTGCCCAGGCTTGGAGCATTGGGCGCGCGGGTCAAATGGATACTGAGGTATCTGAGAGGCACTGAGCACATATCATTGTGCTATGGAGGTTCTGAGATCCGGTTACAGGGCTCTGTGGACTCAGACATGGCAGGGGACTTGGACGGCAGGAGGAGCACGACAGGGTACTTGTTCACCTTGGGCAGTGGAGCCGTCAGTTGGATTTCCAGGTTGCAACCAGTTGTTGCATTGTCGGACTATGGAGGCGAGTATGTGGCAGCCACAGAGGCGTGCAAGGAACTAATATGGCTTCAAGGCTTGATGAAGGAGCTTGGGAAGGAGCAGAAGGATTGCATGTTATATTCAGATAGTCAAAGTGCAATTCATCTGGCGAAGAATTCAGCTTTCCATTCAAGGACGAAGCATATTGACATACGGGTACCACTTCGTGAGGTCATTGCTCGAGCAGGGACTTGTCAAGTTGGAGAAGATTCATACAAGTCAGAATCCTGCAGATATGTTGACGAAGGTCGTCACGGTGGAGAAGCTGAGGAGTTGTTCAGCTTCTGCTGGTCTTCATGCTTGAAGACGTTGAGGAGGCATCGTACCGATTTTCACTAGGATGATCCAGTTTCAGTGGGAGCACAGAGGAGAACCAAGTAACAAGAGGATATACCCAAGGTCTCTAAGTGGGAGATTGTTGGGGTATGTGGAGACCATTGGTGATGAAGAGAATTGAAGGAGAATTAATTCTGCATAGTTCTGTCTGACGGACTGTCGGAGTCGACTCGAGCTACAGTCGAGTCGACTCGGGAAACAGTCGAGTCGACTCGAGGCTCGTCGAGTCGACCCGAGAGGAGAAAAGCCGCAAAAACCATGTTTCTGTCTGGACTGTCAGAGTCGACTCAAGCTACAGTCGAGTCGACTCGAAGCATCGTCGAGTCGACTCGAGCCACAGTCGAGTCGACCCGAGATCGTGCCAGTCATACTGGAAGTTGTCCAGACGTGCCCGAGTCGACTCGAACTAAAGTCGAGTCGACTCGAGCTCGCGGGAAATCATATGGATGAGTTTCCTTTTGGTGTTTTGTTGGCGTTTCGACGGCTATGATCATCTGAAGGTCTTGAGACTATATATAGGACTCATGAGAGCCCTAGAGAAAGGAGATTGCCGTATATTTGAGAGAGACTCTTGTTTGTGAGGCTAGGGTTCTAGAGAAGAAGAGGATTGGGATCCTACTTCTTGTGCAAAGAGAATTCTGTGTGAATCTTTTATAGATCGATCGCTTGTGATCGTTCGGGTGTGTGCTATCTCTGTAATCAGTTCATCCTAATTGAGATTTGGAGCGGTGGAGGACGTAGGCTACTTGTAGCCGAACCTCGTTACATCTTTGTGTTTGCTTTGCTATTTTCTTCCTTCTTCTTCCTTTGGTTTGATAATCTGCTGCGGTGCTCAAGTGTTTTACCCTACTGATATCAGGGGTAATCTTTTGCCCTTCGTAGCGGAAGCGAAGTGGTGATCCTTGAGTCCGGTGTCGAGGGAGCGAGAGAGTGCTTATCCATTCGCTTCTCTCTTTGCTTGTCCGATGTCGGTGGCGGCGCTGGTGTGAGTGGGTTCCGGCGCGGGCGCTGACAACATGTTGAGGTTTGTTGGTGAGCCGAAGTTAAAACCAACGGTGTAAGGGTTCGATTTTGATCCCGGAAAAATAATCGGATGGTTCTAGTCGGTGAGCCTGTGAAAACCGACCGAGTTCGTTGTGATCTCGTGAAAAATAACAAGTTGGGTTGTGAACTTGTAAAACAACCGGCTGTAATCCTAGGGATTATAGTGAACTCCCAAGTGAAGCTTGGGGAGTGGACGTAGGAGCAAGGGTTAGCTCCGAACCACTATAAAACCTCTTGTGTTTGTAATTGGTTCATTGTCTCTTCCATCTTCTCCACTCACTATAACTAGTAATCTAATTAATCTGCCTGCAATAATTTTAATTAGTTACTCATTAAGTTTTAATTTGCAATTATTACTTAAAACCCAATTCACCCCCCCCTCTTGGGTTGTCTTCTTGGGCAACAATAACCTATCACACCCAATCATATCTGACCTCACTCCATCACACTTGATCCAACCTTATCCTACCACAATCCAATTCACTCTACTCTATCCAAGATCAATTGATTCAGACCTGAGGGCTAAATATAGTAAATATATCTAAAGAGTCTAAAACTTATATGTGTACACAATTTGAATATAACTTAAACGCAATATAGACTTAAATTTGACGTATTTGTCATGGCCACACTTATGATATCTTCACTCCTTTAATATAAGTGCACACCATGAAGATGATTTTCTCACGGAATTGTGCATCTAGTTAGAAACCATCCCTCCTCCATCCTTGCATCAAATTCCAACCCTACAAGAGGACAAAGATATAGTACTACCCATAACAATCTTCTTCTCTTGATACTATTTTCAAAACATGCATTGGATTAGACTTGGTATTTTCTATTTAGCCTTGTACCTCTTCCAAATGACCTATTTAGCCTTCAAAGTCATTTTTGGGTCTAGCCCCAATCAAACCTATGACATCATGCCCTCTTCTATTAGATCATCTTCTCTTCCTCCTATGAAATCTCAATCATCCATTCCACGACCATCTCGTTAATCCAAGAGGAGAGGAAATTGACCTATTTCTTTTTTACACTTAACAAACCTTTCTATTGTCAGAATAAGATCCCTCTCCTCATCCTAGTCCTTCCATTTTACCCTTCATCTTATCCCAAAAAAAAAACACAATTTAAGAAACACCTTATTACATCCTAGCATGATACCTCCATAATTCTTCTTTCTCTTTTCCCATGGTCAGTAAAATATGCCTTTTAACTAAAATCTCAATCCTCGCCCTTGAATCACATTCATACTTATAAATCGTAGCCCTTGAACCTAGACACCTTACCAATCTAATCTTTTTCACTCTAGCTAATAGGATTAATCCATTTAGAACTTCATGACAACCCATACATCTAAAACCATATTATCTCTTATTAAACCCTAGCTCTTAATCCATAACTCTCTTTATAAATACTCACTTATTCTCCCTTAAATAAAAAAGGCAAAATTTAGAAAAAAAATTTAGAAGGCCTGGGGGAGACTATATCAAAAGCTTTTCAAAAAACCTAGATTTTATTCCTTCCCTATGCCTTTTTCTACCTCCATCTAGCCATAAGAAACTCTAATCCCCATTTTACATAGCTTTTTGTAATCAAGGAAGGAGAAAAAGAAGCAAATAAGGGCACCACATTCTTTTCTCTCCTCTCTAACTCTTTTTTTCCTCTTTAATTTTTTTCAGTTTGCATGAAACCTTAGTCTATTAAAGATAAAAGACCCTCTCTACCTCTAGACTTTCTCAAAGGAGGGGTGGTGGAGCGTGCCTTCAGACCCTTCCTACCATTTAATTAGAACCTAACTCATTTCCTTATTTACATAGATTCTTTAGCCTACTTAAAAGACTAGTGGCGACTCTCACATGCATAAGGTAGCCCACAAGTGATACCTTTGTTAAAAATTCGTAAAATTTAAGCATATATTAGGATAGAATATGTCTCTTGCAGATCTCAAAGCTATTATGAGCTATCTTGTTGCATGCTTTGGGCTGATGGGAGCAATGAAGGACTCTGATCGATACCCCTCCTAGAGCAGGCAAGGAGATCGAGTAAAGTGGAGTTGTCTCTTAGGGTTGCTGACAGCTGCACGATTTGGCTTGACTGAGATGAAGGATTTCTAAGAATGAGAGTGCAGGTCGACAGGAGATGGCTGGTTTTGTTAGATATATGCCCTAGAAGCTAATCTAGCTGACACATTATCAATTCTGGGACATTATTTTGTACTTGACTTTATTATTATTGAATAATAAATGGGCATCTTTTTCATTCATATTGTTTATGTGTCTATGAATCGTTCAAAAAATTAATAAGATGATAATACATATTCTCAAGAGTTAAGAATTTGAGCCATGTATCATCGGTGATTAATTTCTAAATGCTCCTGATCAATGGATCATCACGAGGACGGTAATCGATCCGATAAGATCAGTGCACAGATCGCTTTCCTTATGGATGGATGAGACTCGAGTTCACAGTATAGAGACAATGAAGTAATAGTGCAGGTGCTTGTTACAGAACAAGGGTACTGAGCGTGACCAAGACAAGAAGTCACTTGGATGTCTATCCACTCGTCAGTGACTTGCTTGATGTTGCAGTAGTGTGACTGGTCCTTTGACCTACGGTGATTCGGCTACTCACAGTGAGGTTATTGTAGTTTGACTACACATATACATGGTCTCTAGTTATATGGGTCCTTGTAGTGTAGATTGGCTGCAGTAGGTTCACTATAGGAGTAGGGTATGCCCCTACATGGAATCTATCGACCTTGATGGATGAGGAGCGATCCTATATAATTTATAAGACTGAGTTCTAAGACCTTGGCGAGGGCAGTATATACAGTGGAGAAAGAGTTTTTCACTCTCGAACTCAAGTCGAATAAATCTAGACATATGACAGACGACGGGGTTTGATGAGTTATCCATAACCTCCATTCTGTAGAGATCTACATAGAAGGACTGTATCATACGATAACTACACCTAGAGGTTCATTATTTCATTCTACTGGGTTTTCTCTACATGCTGCTAGATGTCGCTGGTGGATGGTGAGACTCATAGGGACCATCTTGATGGTCGATGATCCCTGGTGAGTTGAGTTGGAATTGTTTCAACCCATTGAAAGGAGTTTTCAATGATATTGTGATAGAGATCGCAATATATCTCACTACCAATCAGAATAGATCCTATGGGGTCACACACATTAGAGGTATTGACCGATCCGATGGTTGAATTGTGATTAGAAATTACAAATAATCAATTTGATTGATAATTGGTTAACCCGCTAAGAGTTAGTGAGTTGAAGAAGGAATAATTGCAATCGCATTGCAATTTAATTTAATTAATTGGACTTGATCACGAGTCCTACTTGGAGTAGGATCCTTGAAGTCCTAATTGGATTAGGATTTCAAATTAAATTAGAGTGCTATTTGGAGTAGGATTTCTAAAGTCCTAATTGCCTTAGGGCTGAAATTTAATAAGTCCTAATTAGATTAGGATTTTCTTAAATTCTAATTAATTTTAATTTTAATCTAATTAATTAAAAGACTTCTAATTGGATTAGGATTGAAGAGTTCAAATGAGTCATGGTTCAATTAAATCCTAATTAGATTAGGATTTGGAGGAAATTGAAATAAGTGCAAAACCTATTTTGAATAGGATTGAATCCTAGCACTTGGACCCAACCCTCCCCACTTAATTAGATTAAGTGGGGGCTAACCAAATGGAAGAAGAGGGAGGGGCCTACGCCCCTCCCTTGGCTGGTGGCGTGAAGGAAAAAGGAGCGGCCATGCCCCTCCTATTTTAAATTCACAAAGGGATAAAGATGAGCTCCTAAAATTTAGGAGCTCATCTCTATCCACACACCATAAAAGAGGGGTTCAAAGGGGCTCCGAATTTTTCATAATTTTTCTTGGGATTTTTGGGAGCAAGGAACCTCCTTCCATTCCTCCTTTCATCCACAAGGAAGCAAGGGAAAAGAAGCTCTTGGCGTGGTCTACTTCATCCCCTTTCTTGGTTCCAACGCGAAGGAAAAAGAAAAGGCTGCGGGTTTTTGTTCTTCTTCTATTGAACCATCCTTCTTCTTCCTCCTCCCTTAGGCATTCAAGAGTTGATTGATAGGGAGGATATCAACCATCAATAGCCATCTCTGCAAGGGAGTTAGCACCCCGGAGAGATCTAAAAGCTTCGATCGGTGCTTTGCCTCGTGTGGATACCCATAGAGGCCGGACGCATGTGCGGCTTCCATTGAACCTTCAACAAATCCACGTAAATCAGATTTGCGGAGACCATTTACCCGCACAAGATGAAGATCTAATCTTCTTATTGATTTTTAAATGGTTTAAAAGAATTTAATCCTAATCTATCTACAAATGGTTTTAAAATACGTTAATGCGATGAACGGGATCTATGCATGCCCTTCCGCTGCAGATCTGAAAATTTTTGAAATTTTTCTGCAGCATGCATGAGATCCTAACAGTGGTATCAGAGCCATGGTTATGTAGATTAAGATTAGAATTAAATATTTAATGGCCTTTTAGATCTAAAATTTAAAGGATTATGCTTACTGAAAATTTTCTGCATGCAAAATTTTCAGCTTGCTGATTTTTCTGTATGCTGATTTTTGGATGCTTAGATTAATGATTCTAATGCTTTGATAATCTGATTACAAATGTTTAGAATTATATCTTGCATAATCAGCAAGTCATAAGATGAAATAATCAGTTAAATTACAGATCTGAAAATAATATTTATGCATGAGATGCGTATGGTGATGATCATGGATGAACCCTTTACATGTGCTGAATGTTCTGCAATGTTCTGTGATGCTATGTAATTTTAATTTTTCAGATGCCTACGTGCATCTTAAATTCATGTATTAGAGACCTGCGTGTCTCATGAAAAGGAGTTGTAATTTATTCTTTTATTTTATTTAATTTTTAAAACAATCTGGGATGTAATCTGTGATGTGTGTTGCACGTCGATGGTTGATCGATATGTACATCAACAAGCTCAACATGCGCAGATCGAGATCAAGGGTTGATTGAAGATGGATTAAGGAGTTGATCATAATTGGACCTAGGGGATCAAGATCGAGTCAAGAGTTGAAGACGATCAAACCAATTGACGTGCATGTGCTTATAAAATGACCCCATCCTGGATCCATGATCATCACCATTTAAATTTTATTTGTTGATAAATGTCTGGATGTTTAATGCTTATGTCTATGCAGGTAGATATATATTTGCATGAGATGTGAATAGTTGATCGAGAGAGACCTAAATATAAACCTCCCCAATCAGTCGAGAGTGAACCAACATGAGCTAGTCATATTAGATTAATTGATCTAATTGGTGTCTAGGCAAGCCTAAAAAGTGGTGATTTAATTAGGACCTTACTCTCCGAGTAAGGGGAGCCTCCCATCTGCTTACCTGGCCAATTGTTCGATTACCTCTTATGAAGAACTCAAGTTGCAAACACTAAGACATGATTTCACAATATTAAGTCCATAGATCTTCCAACGTAGTAGAGCTACTAAGGTCTTTCCGGTGTTGATTTGTCTCGGCTGGACACAGTGGGCAAGTTACATCGGGGGGCTGGACCTCTCTATTAGACATGAGATGTTGCAGGGTAAAGGTGGGGTTGGGCACCAATAACTGTTGGGTGAGGACCCAATGACGACTTTATTTCTGTGGTTATACGGTGGGTCTGACTTAACTAAGTAATGGGGCCAATAACTGTTAGATGAGATCTTCATGACTTAGAGACCAAGTATCACTGTAATTTGCTTGAGAAGCATTGTACAAGAGTTGTACACTCATCCATTTATATGTCACCAATAACTATTAGGTGTAGCGGCATGTAAATCGGTGAGACCGCAGTACCCACTAGAAACCTTAGTCGCGTAGAATTTTCATTTCTCCATCAGGGGAGTATAGGGATTCAAGAAAATAATAGGAGTGCAATTATTCTAAAAGACCCTAGAATAAATTAAGATCAAGTATAAAGTCTAACTGGAATTTTTACTCTCTACAGATCACAATGTCAACTTCAAACCCTTTGACCCGTATTCTTGAGACCAACCGACTGACCGGAACCAATTACAAAGACTGGCTTAGAAACCTGAAAATCGTTCTGAGTTGCGAAAAAATAGGGTATGTACTCGAGAATGATATCCCCAGATTACCATCACGTCCGACCGATGAACAATGTGAGATGCATGAAAAATGGACGGATGATGACATTAGGGTTAAGTGCTACATCATGGCATCCATGACTAATGAACTTCAATGCCAGCATGAGAATATGAAGACTGCTAGGAAAATGCTGGCACACCTGCAAGAGTTGTATAGTGAGCAGAGTCGCACAGCTCGCTTTGAAGTATCAAAGAGACTCTTCAAGGCAAAGATGCGCGAGGGGCGGTCTGTTCATGATCACTGTCTGACTATGATCAAGGATCTAGAGGAGCTTGAGAAGCTCAGTATGACCATGCACAAGGAATTGCAAATAGATCTGATCCTACAATCTCTTCCTAATTCATTTGGGCAGTTTATAGTAAACACCATATGAATAAAATTGAATGCACAAAGACCGAACTGTTAAATATGTTGGTAACCGCTGATGGGGCCTTGAAAGGTTCAGGCTCTGTTCTGGCTTCTGAGCTGACTTCTGGTTCCAAAAGAAAGTCTACTTGGAAGAAAAAGAAGCCTGCTAAGAAGCAGAAGAAAGACAAGAAGCCTAAGAAGGAATTTCACAAGAAAAATGCTAATGACAAAGAAAAATATTTCCACTGCAACGTCGACGACCACTGGAAAAGGAACTGCCCTTCATACCTCGAGAGCCTGAAGAACAAAAAGGCAGACACACCTTCAGAAGGTATGTTAGACTTGCTCGTAATTGAAACTAACCTTACAGTTTCCTCTACTTCTAGTTGGGTTATAGATTCTAGTTCTAGTGCTCATTTATGCACTACTATGCAGGATCTAAAGAAAAGTAGGAGGCTGGCAGAAGGTGCAATAACCCTTCGGGTTGGCAACGGGGCAAGAGTTGCTGCTGTATCTGTGGGCACCTATCCTCTGCGACTACCGTCTGGTTTTAATTTATTGCTTAGAGACTGTTATTATGTCCCTGCTGCTAGCAGAAATTTAATTTCTGTTTCGTGTTTAGCACAGGATGGTCATGTTTTAACATTCGACAAAGACTGCTGTTCTATTTATTTTAGAAATAAATTAGTTGCACGTGGTTTCATGATTGACAGTCTCTATCACTTACATGTCGATGTGTCTGTAAATGAGTCTGAGCAAGTAGTGAGTGCCATAGGATCCAAAAGATTCAGAGATGAGATAAACTAGAAGTATTTGTGGCACCTTAGATTTGGCCATATTGGAGAGGACAGAATGAACAAAATGGAGAAAGATGGGCTTCTCGGCTCATTGATTTTCGAGTCATATCCAGTTTGTGAGTCGTGTCTTCAAAAAAAATGGCTAGACTACCTTTTATAGGACATGGGGAGAGGACCACTGAAATACTTACCCTGGTTCACACTGATGTGTGTGGCCCATTTGATGTGCTAGCCATGGGTCGTTATTCGTACTTCATTACCTTTACCGATGATTTTTCACGATATGAGTATGTGTATCTTATGAGACACAAATCTGAATCTTTTAAAAAGTTCAAAGAGTTCAGAAATGAAGTAGAAAAACAAACGGAAATAACCCTTAAGGCTCTTCGATCAGATCGAGGAGGAGAATACCTTAGTGGAGAATTCCGGAACTATCTCAAAGAAAATGGCATAATCTCACAATGGACGCCTCCAGGTACACCTCAACTCAACGAGGTGTCAGAGAGGAGGAATCAGATTCTATTGGATATGGTCCGATCCATGATGAGCTTCACTGATTTACCTATATTTTTTTGGAAAGATGCCTTACTTACTACAATTTACTTATTAAATAAAGTTCCCTCTAAATCTGTTCCTACCACACCGTATGAGATATGGCATGGTAAGAAGCCGAGTCTTGGTCATCTCAAGATTTGGGGATGTCCGGCCCATGTCAAGCGACTATAGGCGGACAAGTTAGAGGCTAGGACCATTAATACTCGTTTTATAAGATATCCTAAAGAGTCATTATGATACATTTTTTACGTCTCAGAGGATCACAATGTATTTGTGAGCCGACATGTCATCTTCTTGGAAAAACAGTTTATCCTTGATAGAGGCAGTGGGAGGAAAATTGAGCTTGAAGAGAGAGTCTCTGAAAAGCAACGAGTTATGGATCCTATAGAACCTATTCACATAGAGCCAGTACACGTAGTACCTTCTTGACCTCGTAGATCTAGTAGGGTCTTCCATCCTCCTGATAGATACCTAGGTATGCTTATAGAGGATACCGAGGAAATATTCCTCATGGGAGATAGGGAACACGTACATGATCCCAATACCTACAACGAGGCTATATCATATATCGATTCCGAGAAATGGCTGGAAGCCATGAAGTCAGAGATAGACTCCATGTATTCCAACCAAGTCTGGACCTTAGTAGATCCACCAGAAGGTATAGTACCTATTGGATGTAAATGGATCTACAAAAGGAAGATAGGTTCGGATGGAAAGGTAGAGACCTATAAGGCAAGGCTAGTGGCGAAAGGGTATAGTCAGCGCGAAGGCATTGACTATCAGGAGGCCTTTTCACCTGTAGCCATGCTGAAATCCATTTGAACAATGCTTGCCATTGCATCATTTCATGATTATGAAATATGACAGATGGATGTGAAAACTGCTTTCCTGAATGGATATCTTGATGAAGATATCTATATGGAGCCTTTAGGTTTCACTTCCAGTGATGGAGATCACAAGGTCTGCAAGCTGCGAAGGTCCATCTATAGACTGAAGCAAGCATCTCGGAGTTGGAACACTCGTTTCAATGATGCAATCAAATAGTTTGGTTTCATCAAAAATGAAGAGGAACCGTGTGTATATAAGAAGGTTAGCGGGAGTGCTGTCGTATTCCTCGTACTGTACGTGGACGACATCCTCCTAATTGGAAATGATATTCCCATGCTAACCTCGATCAAGGTCTGGTTATCAAAAGAGTTCTCCATGAAAGATCTTGGGGAAGCATCCTATATTTTGGGGATTAAGGTCTATAGAGATAGATCTAAAAAGATACTTGGCTTATCACAGAAAATGTACATAGAGGAGGTGCTGAAAAGGTTCAGCATGGAAAACTCCAAAAGAGGTTTATTACCCCTTAGGCATGGAATTCATCTCTCCAAGAAGATGTGCCCCAACACATCTGAAGAGATTCAACGCATGAGCAGAATCCCTTATGCTTCTGCAATAGGGAGCCTCATATATGTCATATTATGTACACGACCTGATATAGCCCTTGCTGTGAGTGTCACTAGCAGATATCAGTCGAATCCAGGCGAAGAGCACTGGACAGCTGTGTTGCCCAAGAAGACAACCCAAGAGGGGGGGTGAATTGGGTTTTAAGTAATAATTGCAAATTAAAACTTAATGAGTAACTAATTAATATTATTGCAGGCTGATTAATTAGATTACTAGTTGTAGTGAGTGGAGAGGATGGAAGAGACAATGAATCAATTACAAACACAAGAGGTTTTATAGTGGTTCGGAGCTAACCCTTGCTCCTACGTCCACTAACCCTTGCTCCTACGTCCACTCCCCAAGCTTCACTTGGGAGTTCACTATAATTCCTAGGATTACAGCCGGTTGTTTTACAAGTTCACAACCCAACTTGTTGTTTTCACGAGATCACAACGAACTCGGTCGGTTTTCACAGGCTCACCGACTAGAACCACCCGATTGTTTTTTCGGGATCACAATCGAACCCTTACACCGTTGGTTTTAACTTCGGCTCACCAACAAACCTCAACAACCTTGATTCAATCCCCTGATTGAATCAAGTAACAAGAAAACAGTTTGTAAAGAGTATAGAAAAAGCTTCTTAAAAGGCAAATATGAACAATGTAAATAATGTAGAGTTAGAAGCCCTCAAACAGATTTTGGAAGAGGAAGAGGGGGCTTCTCGAACTCTGAGTCTCCTCTTTGAATGCACTAATGATCTGATGTCAGAGGAGAGCCTTGAATGCGAAGGAAACGTTTGTTGGATGGAGTTCAATGCGCTTTTTTCTTCTTTCTCTTGTATTTACTCTTGAGAGCCTTTGGTAGGTGGAAATTCTTTTTTGTTTGAATGAAATAGCTCTCTTAATGTCTACTACTGTTCACTCTGGCTATTTAAGCAGTCCACTTTGAAAACTAGCCGTTAGACACCTTTTTGTGGCCGTTCTGCACACTCTGCAACTCCTGACAGTGTATCCGTTGGGGTCGGAGTCGACTCGCTCGATCTGGAGTCGACTCGGCTGTTGCTGGAGTCGACTCACACTTTGCTGGAGACGACTCGCCCACTGTTCAGGATTTGAATTAAAGTGCTGTCCCGTTCTGGAGTCGACTCGGCCAACCCTGGAGTCGACTCGCCAATGTCTGGAGATGACTCGGCCCTCCGGAGATGACTCATTCTCAGGGTTCCAGAGATCTGTTTTTCTGTATTTCTTTCTCGAGTCGACTCGGATCATCTTGGAGTCGACTCGGCTCTCAGAGCCCGAAAACTGATCCTCTGTATTTGGAGTTGAACTGCCTCGGAGTCGACTCGGATTTTGTTGGGGTCAACTCGGCTAACTTAGGAGTCGACTCGGAAGTACTTGGAGTCGGCTCGGCTCTCAGGATCCGAAAACTATTTCTCTATGTTTTGAGTTGAACTGCCTCGGAGTCGACTCGCACTTTGTTGGAGTCGACTCGGCTCTCAGAATCCGAAAACTGATCCTCTGTGTTTTGGCTTGAACTGCCTTCTAGTTTTGCTTTCCTCTGAGAGTCGACTCGTACTTAACTAGGAGTCGACTCGCCAAACTTCGGAGTCGACTCATAACCTTCTAGAGTCGACTCGGTTGCAGGGTCTGAAATACATTGTTCTGTCTTTCTTCTGTTACCCTTTGGAGTCGACTCGAAAACGTCGAGAGTCGACTCGGCAACCATCGGAGTCGACTCGAACCCTTCTGGAGTCGACTCGCTGACAGGGTCTGAAAATCAACTTTCTGTCTTTCTGTCAGTTCTCAGTCGGAGTCGACTCGTAGTGTACCGGAGTCGACTCGAGCATGTGCCAGAGCTTCTGAAACACTTGGAGTCGACTCGTAATCTTCCGGAGTCGACTCGAGCTTCAGACTTTGGTTCAAACTGAGTTCCATACTTAGCCAAAATGTATTGAACCAAAGCTAGAGACACTTAAACATAAATTCACAAATATTTGGCTGAAACACTAGATTGAATTCATTAGTATAAGATATATTCAAATGCTTTGAGCTTATCAAAATCAAATAGGGTTATAATCAATCACTTCACAATCTCCCCCTTTTTGACGATGACAAAACATTGAGTATTTATAAATTGAATTGCTCAACCAAAAGGAGATTTATAATAAAGTTTTGAAATGAATTCAAGTGTCTAGTCATTTAATTTATCCAAAATTGAAAGGTGTGAAACAGTAAATCCTGAAGTTAAAGCTCCCCCTTTCATTTGGAATTATATAAGCCTTCATGTCATGCAATCAATTGTTTGGCTTATATGTGTTTAATGAATTTACTTTCTTAAGATTTCAGATTCTCCCCCTCAACATATGCATTCAATTTTGTTTAGATTCTCTGAATTTTCTTTTAATGTCTTGAAGCTTTTGAGCTTAAATTTTTGGTTTTAGAGAAAAAATTTGCCAATTTGTTATTGAGTATGATTCAACTAATCTCCGAATATCCCTTGAATGGATTCTAGAGATTACTCCTTTAGGAGCCCCAATAGAGAGATAATGAGCCTCGAGGTATCGAATCCACTTAGAACAAATTACTTTGTGCTTTAAGAATTTTCTTTTTATTGATTCCCTTTACATTTCAATTCAATATATTTTCTCCCCCTTTTTGTCATCATAGCAAAAAGGCAGAAAGCACAAAAAAGTACAAGAACTCAAGAATGCACAATTTTGAAAGGAAATTTCTACTCATTGTATTAAATTCAAATTTGAGTACAAGTGTGATTACATATCAAAAGAGTCCTCAAGGGACTGTACATCATAAAAACAGATAAAAATACACTAATTTTTCTTGGTAGTGGAGGATGTGGCTCCCGTTTTCAGTCTACTCATTTGCATGACTAAGTTTATCCTCTCAGAGATGTTCCCTAGCTGCTCGATGATCTCCGAGGTGGCACTAGACTGTATCGTGGTGAGCTGGGTCACACTTTCTTGGAGGGTGTCAAGCTTGGAGATCAGCGCATTGGCTAGCCGCTCTACACCCTGACTCTGGTTGCCTAGCTCATGTCTGATGCTGTCTCGCATCTCCCTTGTGTCGTCCTTGACGTCACTCATGTTCCAGTATTGAGCTTGAACTAGGCTTCGCACATTGAATATTTCCTCCTTCAGATTTGTTAGATGTATGCCCTAGAAGCCAATCTGGCTGACACATTGTTAATTCTAGGGACATAATTTTGTACTTGACTATTTATTATTGAATAAATAAAAGGCATCTTTTCATTCATATTAATTATGTGTCTATGAATCGTCCAAGAAATTAATAAGATGATGATGCATATTCTCAAGAGTTGAGAATTTGAGCCATGTATCATTGGTGATTAATTTCTAAATGCTCCTGATCAATGGATCATCACGAGGACGGTGATCGATCCGATCAGTGCACAGATCACTTTCCTTCTGGATGGACGAGACTTGAGTCCACAGTATAGGGACACTGAAGTGATAGTGCAGGTGCTTGTTAGAGAACAAGGGTACTGAGCGTGACCAAGACAAGAAGTTACTTGGACGTCTATCCACTCGTCAGTGACTTGCTTGATGTTGCAGTAGTATGACTGGTCCTTTGACCTGCGGTGCTTCGGCTACTCACAGTGAGGTTATTGTAGTTTGACTACACGTATACATGGTCTCTAGTCATATGGGTCCTTGTAGTGTAGATTGGCTGTAGTAAGTTCATTGTAGGAGTAGGGTATGCACTTACATGGAATCTATCGACCTTGATAGAAGAGGAGTGATCCTATGTGATTTGTTAGACTGAGTTCTAAGACCTTGGCCAGGGCAGTAATATAAAGTGGAGAAAGAGTTTTCCACTATCGAACTCGAGTTAAATAAATCTTGACATATGACAGACGAAGGGGTTTGACGAGTTATCCATGACCTCCGTCCTGTAGTGATCCACGATAGAAGGACTGTATCACATGATAACTGCACCTAGAGGTTCATCATTCTATTCTGCTGGGTAGCCACTACATGCTGCTAGGTGTCACTGGTGGATGGTGGGACTCATAGGGATTATCTCGATGATCGATAAGCCCTAATGAGTAGAGTTGGAATCGTTCTGACCCATTGAAAGGAGTTTTCAATGATATTGTGATAGAGATCACAATATATCTCACTACCAGTCAGAGTAGAACCTATGGGGTCACACACACTAGAGGCATTGACCGATCCGATGGTTGAATCGTGATTAGGAATCACAAGTAATCAATTCGATTGATAATAAGCTGAAGAAGGAACAAAGAGAATTAATTAATTGGACTTAAAACAAGAGTCCTACTTGGAGTAAGATTTCTAGAGTCCTAATTGGATTAGGACTAGAAATCCTACTTGGACTGAGATTCCTACTTGGACTGGAATTCCTACTTGGACTGGGAATCCTATTTGGAGTAGGACTGGGATTCCTACTTGGAGTAGGATTCCTACAATCCTAATTAGATTAGGAGTTTTGAATTAAATTTGGATTCCTACTTGGAGTAGGATTCCTAGAGTCCTAATCGAATTAGGACTTCGAATTCAAATTAGAGTCCTAATTGGATTAGGACTAGAATTAAACAAGTCCTAATTGGATTAGGATTTCTTAAGTCCTAATTAATTATTAATCTAATGAATCAACAAGACTCCTAATTGGATTAGGATTGAAGAGTTCAATTGAGTCATGGTTCATTCAAGTTCTAATTGGATTAGGACTAGCATAGATTGAACCCAATTGATTCATGATTTGGACTAAACCAAATAGGAGCCCTAGATGCCTTTATAAGGCTTTGAAAGGAGGTGCCCTAATGATAAGTGAAGCCCTCCTCCTCTCCATCACGTGGCCACCCTCCTCTCCTCTCTTTTCAGCCACCAACAACAAAGGGAAAAAAAGGATCTTGGTGGCCTCCTTCTTCCTCCACCGTTTGGTTCCAACGCAAGGAAGAAAAAGAAGGCTGCAGGGCTTCGTCCCTCTTCTTCTCTTCATCCTTCTTCTTCCTCCTCCCAAGCACAATCAAGAATTGATTGAAAGGGAGGATATCAGCCATCAAAGTTATCTCTGCAAGGGAGCTAGCACCCCGGGGAGATAGAAAGCTTGGATCGGTTTTCTGCTTCGTGTGGATACCCGTAGAGGCCGGGCACTTAAACGGCTTCAAGCGAACCTTCATCCTAAACCACGATCATCAGTTTGCGGTGATCATCTACCCACACAAAGGTGAAGATATGATCTTCTAATGTTATTTAAAAGTTTTTAATTCTTATCTATCTACGAACGGTTTTTAAACAACGTTCATGCGATGAACGGTTGATCCCGCACATGCCTCTTCCGCTGCATCTAAATTTTTGAATTTTCTGCGGCATGGGCGGGTTTCTAACAAGATTTGCAACCATCTCTGTCACGGCTGCTAAGGAGGAAACTAAATCTGTGGAAGGAGCAGTCTGAGAACCTCGTAGCTCTCTCAGGAGATCATCCCTCAGCTCCCTCACTATCTCCTGCCTCAACTCTCGGAGCTGCTCAGAGGATATCCGAACCTCCAGGGGCTGCTGCTGAGAAGGTGGGGCAGTGGAGGTGGAGGGCTCAGTATAGGTAGGAGCAGAGGTGGAAGGAAAGGTGGGAGGAGCTATGTCATGGTCAGGGCTAGGGGAGTGGTGAGTGGTAGGGTCAGATGGTGTGATAGTGGATGGTCTCCGTACCCAGACTCCCTCAACTCTATGAAAGCCCATACGCTGGAGAGTCCCCTCACCCATGCGATCTGTATGACGTAGTGAGCGATAGGGTTCCCCCTCAGGAATAGGAACCTCTAACTCCCTAAAGATGAGAGTGAATAGCATACCGTAAGAGAGACTCAACCTAGGCTTATCTAGGGGTTCACAGATATATTTGTAGATGAGTTTAGGGAAGTTGATAGGAGTGTCCTGGAGTATGTGGAACATCAGTGCTAGGTCTCTCTCTGAAATAAAATCAAACCTACCCATTTTGGGGAAGAGAGTCCTAGAGATGACACTTAGGAGAAGCCGCATTTCAGCCGAAAGCTGATTTGCGAACACCTCCTCTATGGGGGACTGAGGTGGACATCCTAAGATGGCCGTAAGGGCCTCTGTCCTATCGGAGGGGTGTGTGGGAACAATCCCCTCACTCGAGAGATGGAGGACTCGAGCAATGAAGTCCTCCGAGATGAATACAGGGACACCCGCTACGGTTCCCTGGATACCACCACTACCTCGGGCTACAGTCTCATAGAATTTCCTAACTAACCCCGGGTAAGTAGGGAGGTCTAATGAACAGAATAACTCTAACCCTTGAGCCTTGAGACGATGCCCTAGGGTGAACCCTTCCCGGGAGAGAAAGTCAAAGTCGACTTTCCTCCCGGTGGAGACTGCCCTCCCGGCGCATGGACGCGAGGGAATCGGCCTAGGCGGGGAAGGAACCGGAGGTGGTGGCCTCGCGGGTTTGTTCCGAGCCTTTGACCGCCGCTCGGCGCCGCTCGCGGCGAGGGGTCTCTTCCGGCTTGGGACAACGACTTTTCTAGGCATTTTTGACCTAAATACGGGGGAAGAACAAGAAAAATGGAAGAAAACTCGACGGAGATGACCTAAAATGGGTCGGAGACGAGGTCGGAGACGGCTTTAGGGCTTTTGAACAGTGGCGGCTGAAAATAGAAGTGAAGAGAAAAACATTCCGCTTAGGGTTAAAAGTCGGATTCCCGACCTCGAGTCGACTCCGGTATGTCGCGAGTCGACTCGAACTCGAGTCGACTCCCAAATATGCGCGAGTCGACTCCCCCATGAGCCGACTCTAAAATGTATCCGAGTCGACTCGAACTCTGGCACACAACCAAGAATCTTGTTATTTTCGTGCCAAAAGAGAGAGTTATGGACTTATCTAGGATTTAAGAACTGATTTGATGATTATAGATAAAAAATCCTATGTCCAACATAAACTAATCCTCAAAATCAATGAACTAGAGGAGAGTATCACTAGAATGGATCAATCACTCTTAACCCTCTTCTTAGTATGCAAAATCGATCTTCACTCAAAGATTTTGTGAAGATATCAGCAAGTTGATCATCAGTACAAACAAATTGAAGTGTCACATCACCATTCAGTACATGATCTCTTATGAAGTGATGTCTTATCTCAATGTGTTTAGTTCTTGAATGCTGAATTGGATTTTTAGTTAGATTAATGGCACTTGTATTATCACAGTTTATGGGAATTTTATCTTGTTTGATGCCATAATCTTCAAGTTGTTGTTTAATCCACAAGATTTGAGCACAACAACTCCCGGCAGCAATATATTCGGCTTCCGCCGTAGATAGTGCAACCGAGTTTTGTTTCTTGCTAAACCAAGAGATTAAATTTTCTCCTAAGAATTGACATGACCCGCTGGTGCTTTTTCTATCAATTTTACAACCAGCAAAGTCTGAATCTGTGTACCCTATTAAGTTTATGCTAGATTCTTTAGAGTACGATAAACCTATATTTTTTGTTCCTATTAGGTATTTAAAAATTCTCTTAATTGCAATTAAATGTGATTCCTTAGGATTAGATTGATATCTAGCACACATGCATACACTAAACATGATATCAGGTCTACTTGCTGTAAGATATAGTAAAGAGCCTATCATACCTCTATACAGCTTTTGATCTATTGATTTACTTGATTCATCCTTATCTAGTTTGCATGATGAGCTCATGGGTGTGCTGATTGGCTTGTTTCCATCCATATCAAACTTCTTAAGCATCTCCTTGATGTATTTAGCTTGATTGATGAAGATCCCCTTTTTAGATTGTTTGATTTGGAGCCTGAGGAAATAGTTCAGCTCTCCCATCATGCTCATTTCAAATTCACTCTGCATTAAGTCAGCAAATTCTTCGCAGAGGTGATTGTTAGTAGCACCGAAAATAATATCATCTACATAAATCTACACTACTAACATTTCTTTGTTTTTCATCTTTAAAAACAGTGTTGTATCAACATTTCCTCTAAAGAATTCATGGTCTAATAGAAATTTGTTAAGTCTTTCATACCATGCTCTAGGGGCTTGTTTTAGACCATAAAGTGCTTTGTTTAGTTTATATACATGATTGGGGTATTGATGATTTTCAAAACCAGGAGGTTGTTCTACATAAACCTCCTCCTTAATATACCCATTCAAAAAGGCACTTTTTACATCCATTTGAAACAGTTTGAAGTCTTTAGAGCATGCAAATGCTAGTAATAATCTAATTGCTTCAAGTCTAGCCACAGGAGCAAAGATTTCATCAAAATCTATACTTTCTTCTTGATTATAGCCTTTTGCTACTAGTCTAGACTTGTTTCTAACCACAACTCCATTTTCATCAAGTTTGTTTTTATATATCTATTTAGTTCCTATTATTGAGTATTCAGTGGGTCTTTCTACTAAATTTCATACCTTGTTTCTAGTAAATTGGTTTAGTTCCTCTTGCATAGCATTTATCCAATTTACATCATTTTTAGCTTCTCCAATGTTTTTAGGTTCTAAGTGTGAAACAAAAGTTAGGTGATTATTTAAGTTCCTAAGAGAAGCTCTAGTTCTAATAGGTTGTGATGGATCATCTAATATTAATTCTTTAGGGTGACCGTATGCATACCTCCAAGCCTTTGTAAGCCCATGATCATCAATTACCTCTTGGCTTGTTGAGGTTTCTCCACTTTGCTTCGGTTCATCCTCTTGTAATGTCATATCATCTATCTTTTTCTCAAGTATTCCTGCATCATCATCAAGAGCTACTCTCTTGCTAGAAGAGACATCATTAGTATCATCAAAAACAACATGTATAGACTCTTCAATAACAAGGGTTCTTTTGTTGAAGACTCTATAAGCTTTACTTGATGTAGAATAGCCCAAAAAGATACCTTCATCAGATTTAGAATCAAATTTACCTAAGTTATCTTTGCCATTATTATGAATGAAACATCTACACCCAAAAACATGAAAATAGTTTACTTTGGGCTTCTATCTCTCCAAAGTTCATAAGGTGTTTTGTTTATAATTGGTCTTAATAAAACTCTATTTAATATATGACATGATGTGTTAATGGCTTCTCCCCAAAAATACTTAGGGAGGTTACTTTCACACAACATGGTTCTAGCCATTTCCTCTAGGGTTCTATTCTTTCTTTCCACAACTCCATTTTGTTGTGGTGTCCTAGGTGCAGAGAAATTATGAGTTATCCCCTTTTTACTACAGAATTCATCAAATAGATGATTTTCAAATTCCGTTCCATGATCACTTCTAATAGCTCTGACTGAAGCATTTCTTGCATTAGTTACTTCCTTATGAAATTTCTTAAATACAGAAAATGCTTCATCTTTATGAGCTAAAAACATGACCCAAGTATATCTAGAAAAATCATCTACAATAACAAGACCATATTTGTTTCCACCAAGACTTGTGGTTCTAGTTGGTCCAAATAGATCCATGTGTAGTAGTTCAAGAGGTCTAGAGGTAGAGACACAATTTATGAATTTAAAAGAGCTCCTAGATAGTTTGCCATATTGACATGCTTCACAAATTTTATTTTTCTCAAATTTTAGTTTTGGCAAACCTATTACAGAATCTCTTTTAACTAACTTAGATATTGTATCCATACTTGCATAACCTAATTTACGGTGCCATAACCAACTTGCATCATCAACCTTAGTATCACTAACTACTAAGCAAGGACTGTTTTTAGCAAAGTCTTCAAGATCTACTACATAGACGTTACCACGTCTAATTCCTTTAAATACTAATCCATTGTCAATTGAGTTGGTTATGATGCATAAAGATGGCTTGAACAAAACATCAAAACCTCAATCACATAATTGACTAACGCTAAGTAGGTTATGCTTAAGACCATCTACAAATCGTACATTATCAACGAAGGTTGAAGAGGTGATTTGTACTTTACCTATACCAACGATGTGACCTTGGTTATTGTCTCCAAATATCACAGCACCTCCCTTCTTAGGCTCTAAGATGAAGAATTGCTCCTTATCACCCGTCATGTGTCTTGAGCAGCCACTATCCAAATACCAACAGTTTTTGTCGACTTTGGCTGCAAGACACTCCTACACAAGGAAATCATACAATTTTAGGTACCCAAGTTTTCTTGGGTCCTTCAAGGTTAGTAATGTTGGTTCCTTTTGGAACCCAAACCTTTTTAATTTTTCTTTTAGCTTCTGCTTTCCTATGGTCACACACATTAGCTTTATGTCCTACTTTTCCACAGCAAAAATAGGTTATATTCTTAGTTTTACTTTTCCCTGCTTTCACAAAGAAATTTTTAAGGAGCTTTTACTTATTATTAGGTTTATACCCTAAACCAGCTCTATTAAACACAGCTCGTTGATTGTTAAGTATCATTTCTAATTTTTCAGAACTATATGTAAACTTTTCAACAATAGGTTTGTATTTTTCAAGCTCTTGTATTAGCTTTTATTTTTCTGTTTTTAGTATGTTTAAGTCTTTTGTGAGATTATCTTTTAAAGTTTGTTTACCATTTTTAAGTTCTGAAATTTTCTTGGTTAGTTTTTCGTTATTTTTAATTAAGGTATTAGTTTTTTGAATTAATATTTGGTTGCTTGTTTTAAGTTCTAAATTTTCTTTAATGATAAAATCCTTGTCCTTAATTAATTTATCATACTTATGGAAGTGAGATTGATTAGTTAGTTTTAGTTCTTTATTCTTAAGATTTATTGTCTTATATTCATCCATTAGTTCATTAAAAGCATCATACAATTCATCAAAGGTAAAATCTAAATGCGTTTCAGATGTTACCTTATTTTCATTTGCCATAAAACAGAAGTTGGCATTTTTCTCTTGTTCCTCATCCGATGATGATGATGATGAATCGGAGTCTGTCAGGGTGGTGACAAGAGCTTTCTTCTTCTTGTGCTTGATGCTCTTCTTCAATAATGGACAGTCGATTCTGAAATGTCCCGGTTTCTTGCACTCATAGCAACCGATTCCCTCACTTTCCCTTTCCTTACCTTTGTCCTTGTTGTAGAAATTTGAGGGACCTCTCCTCTGATGAAAGGACTTCTTCCGGTTGATGAACTTTCTGAACTTTCGCACGAGAAGAGCCTCATCATCATCTCCCTCATTGTCTTCTTCTTCGCTGTTGCTACTGCAAGATGGATCTTTGTTAGAAGAAGTAGATTTGAGGGCTATTACCTTTTTCTTATGAGAGGATTCTTCTTCGTTGTGTTGTTTCATTGTGAGCTCATGCGTCATCAGGGATCCAAGAAGCTCCTCGAGTGGCAGCTTGTTTAAGTCCTTGGCTTCTTGGATTGCCGTTACCTTGGCTTCCGATGACCTTGGCAAAGATCGAAGAATTTTTCTGACAAGGTCACTGTTAGCATAACTTTTGCCAAGGCTTTTTAGACCATTGACAATATCAGTAAATTTAGTAAACATGCAAGTGATAGTTTCATTAGAATCCATTTTAAATAGTTCATACTTATGAACTAGTATGTTTATTTTGGATTCCTTGACTTGATTCGTGCCCTCGTGGGTCACTTCAAGTCTGTCCCATATCTCTTTTGTAGAACTGCAAGTAGAGACTCTATTGAATTCATTACGGTCTAAGGCACAATAAAGCACATTCATTGCTTTGGCATTTAGTTGTGCCTTCCTTCTATCATTGTCATCCCAATCTTTTTCAAGTTTGGGAATAGTAATGTTATCTAAAAAAATAGAAGGAATGTATGGTCCATTAACTATGATACTCCAGATCTCATAGTCTTGGGCTTGGATAAATATTTTTATCCTAGCCTTCCAATATGCGTAGTCGGTTCTATTGAAGAATGGAGGCCTATTGGTGGATTGTCCCTCAATAAGTGAAGATCCAAAAGGGGTTGTCATTTTGATCTTTTACTCTTTTGATAGAAAAGCTCCTGCTCTGATACCACTTGTTGCCCAAGAAGACAACCCAAGAGGGGGGGTGAATTGGGTTTTAAGTAATAATTGCAAATTAAAACTTAATGAGTAACTAATTAATATTATTGCAGGCTGATTAATTAGATTACTAGTTGTAGTGAGTGGAGAGGATGGAAGAGATAATGAATCAATTACAAACACAAGAGGTTTTATAGTGGTTCGGAGCTAACCCTTGCTCCTACGTCCACTCCCCAAGCTTCACTTGGGAGTTCACTATAATCCCTAGGATTATAGCCGGTTGTTTTACAAGTTCACAACCCAACTTGTTGTTTTCACGGGATCACAACGAACTCGGTCGGTTTTCACAGGCTCACCGACTAGAACCACCCGATTATTTTTCCGGGATCACAATCGAACCCTTACACCGTTGGTTTTAACTTCGGCTCACCAACAAACCTCAACAACCTTGATTCAATCTCCTGATTGAATCAAGTAATAAGAAAACAGTTTGTAAAGAGTACAAAAAAAGCTTCTTAAAAGGCAAATATGAACAATGTAAATAATGTAGAGTTAGAAGCCCTCAAACAGATTTTGGAAGAGGAAGAGGGGGCTTCTCGAACTCTGAGTCTCCTCTTTGAATGCACTAATGATCTGATGTCAGAGGAGAGCCTTGAATGCGAAGGAAACGTTTGTTGGATGGAGTTCAATGCGCTTTTTTCTTCTTTCTCTCGTATTTACTCTTGAGAGCCTTTGGTAGGTGGAAATCCCTTTTTGTTTGAATGGAATAGCTCTCTTAATGTCTACTACTGTTCACTCTGGCTATTTAAGCAGTCCACTTTGAAAACTAGCCGTTAGACACCTTTTTGTGGCCATTCTGCACACTCTGCAACTCCTGACAGTGTATCCGTTGGGGTCGGAGTCGACTCGCTCGATCTGAAGTCGACTCGGCTGTTGCTGGAGTCGACTCACACTTTGCTGGAGACGACTCGCCCACTGTTCAAGATTTGAATTAAAGTGCTTGTGGAGTGATTGATTAAAACCCTATTTGATTTTGATGAGATCAAAGCAATTGAGTATATTTCTTGTTTACTAATGAATTCAATTAAGTGTTTCAGTGAAAATCTTGTCTAAGTGTCTCAAGACTTGGTTCATAATTTTTGGATAAGTTAAGAAGTCAGCTTGAACCAAAGTCTGAGACTCGAGTCACTCCAGAGTATCACGAGTCGACTCCAAGCGTATCAAGTTCACTGGCACGGGCTCGAGTCGACTCCAGATCTGTACGAGTCGACTCCGACTGAGAACAGACAGAAGAACAGAAAGCTTCAACTCAGAACATGTCAACGAGTCGACTCCCAAAGTGCGCGAGTCGACTCCGATGTTCACCGAGTCGACTCCAGGATAGTAAGAGTCGACTCCAAGAGGAACACAAAGAAAAAGTCAGAGAGCAGTTTTTGGGTCTGAGATTCGAGTCGACTCTAGTGAAACGCGAGTCGACTCCGATGGATGGCAAGTCGACTCCAAAGAAGGTGAGAGTCGACTCTCAGAGGAACACAAGAAAAAGTCAGAGAGCAATTTTCGGACTCTGAGATTCGAGTCGACTTCCGCAATATGCGAGTCGACTCCAAGACTCCGCGACCATCAACAGACAGAAGACCAAGTTACTGCCTCTGAGATTTGAGTCGACTCCCAGACAGCTCGAGTCGACTCCAAGACAGCTTCACATCAAAAAGGCAGAAGACCAAGTTTCGGAAACTGAGAGCCGAGTCGACTCCGAGGAAGTTTGAGTCGACTCCAAGACTGGACGAGCCAAAAGACAGAGAATCGGGAGTTCGGGCTCTGAGATTCGAGTCGACTCCCAGGATAGTCGAGTCGACTCGAGTGGATCAAATTCAAAATTGGATCCACGGACTTCAGTGGATGAGCCGACTCCGAAATTGCCAAGTCAGCTCCAGAAGTTGGCGAGTCGACTCCAGGTTAAGACGAGTCGACTCCCAGTCGTGAAGGCAACTTTAATTCAAATTTGGAACAGTTGCCGAGTCGACTCCGGAAAAGCTTGAGTCGACTCCCGCTACAGCCGAGTCGACTCCTGATCGCGCGAGTCGACTCTAACCCACCAACGGACACATTGTCAGGCTGCGCAGAGTGTGCAGAACGGGCAGAAAAAGCTCTCTAACGGCTAGTTTCCGTGGGGGTTGGTTTAAATAGCCACAGAAGACTGTAGCAAGGCAGAGAAGAACCATTCCACTCCAACTAATCAAGCATTCAAGCTCTGCAACGTGTTCTTCAACGAAAAAGAGGAAGATCTGCATTTACTGCATCCACCTACATCTTCCCAGCAATTAAAAGCCTTCTCCTCCTGCATTCAAGTCGACTACTCACTCAAGAGGAGACCAGAAGTTTAAGAAGCCCTTCCTCTTCTCCAACTTAAAAGCGTTTGAGGGCTCTTAACTTCGTTATTGTTCATATTGCCATTTATCTGCTTTTGAGAAGCTGTATTTTTCTGTTTGTCTCTTTTATCTACACCTTTGTCTTTGCTTGGTTCAATCGGGGCATTGAATCAAGAGTATTGAGGTTGGTTGGTGAGCCGAGTGTAAAACCAACATGTAAGGGTTCGATTGTGATCCCGGAAAAACAATCGGGGTTGGTTCTAGTCGGTGAGCCTGGAAAAACCGACCGAGTTCGTTGTGAGCTCGTAAAACAACAAGTTTGGTTGTGAGCTTGGAAAACAACCGGCTGTAATCCAAGGGGTTATAGTGAATTCCCAAGAGAGACTTGGGGAGTGGACGTAGGAGCAAGGGTTAGCTCCGAACCACTATAAAAGCTTTGTGTTTGTGATTGCTTGTCTCTTACCATTACTCTCATTTCATACACATCACAGCAACTAATTAATCATCTTGTAAAAAGCATTAATTAGTCACCCACAAACGCTTTAATAGTTAAAATTATTTTAAAACCCAATTCACCCCCCCTCTTGGGTTGTCTATCTGGGCAACAGTGCTGTCCCGTTCTGGAGTCGACTCGGCCAACCCTGGAGTCGACTCGCCAATGTCTGGAGATGACTCGGCCCTCCGGAGACGACTCGTTCTCAGGGTTCCAGAGATCTATTTTTCTGTATTTCTTTCTCGAGTCGACTCGGATCATCTTGGAGTCGACTCGGCTCTCAGAGCCCGAAAACTGATCCTCTGTGTTTGGAGTTGAACTGCCTCGGAGTCGACTCGGATTTTGTTGGGGTCGACTCGGCTAACTTGGGAGTCGACTCGGGAGTACTTGGAGTCGGCTCGGCTCTCAGGATCCGAAAACTGTTTCTCTGTGTTTTGAGTTGAACTGCCTCGGAGTCGACTCGCACTTTGTTGGAGTCGACTCGGCTCTCAGAATCCGAAAACTGATCCTCTGTGTTTTGGCTTGAACTGCCTTCTAGTTTTGCTTTCCTCTGAGAGTCGACTCGTACTTAACTAGGAGTCGACTCGCCAAACTTCGAAGTCGACTCGTAACCTTCTGGAGTCAACTCGGTTGCAGGGTCTGAAATACATTGTTCTGTCTTTCTTCTGTTACCCTTTGGAGTCGACTCGGAAACGTCGGGAGTCGACTCGGCAACCATCGGAGTCGACTCGAACCCTTCTGGAGTCGACTCGCTGACAGAGTCTGAAAATCAACTTTCTGTCTTTCTATCAGTTCTCAGTCAGAGTCGACTCGTAGTGTACCGGAGTCGACTCGAGCATGTGCCAGAGCTTCTGAAACACTTGGAGTCGACTCGTAATCTTCCGGAGTCGACTCGAGCTTCAGACTTTGGTTCAAACTGAGTTCCATACTTAGCCAAAATGTATTGAACCAAAGCTAGAGACACTTAAACATAAATTCACAAATATTTGGCTGAAACACTAGATTGAATTCATTAGTATAAGATATATTCAAATGCTTTGAGCTCATCAAAATCAAATAGAGTTATAATCAATCACTCCACAAGCTGTGAAGAACATTCTTAAGTACTTGAGAAGAACTAAAGATTTGTTCTTGGTCTTTGGAGGAGCATCAGAGTTAAAGGTAGAAGGATACACAGATTCAGACTTCATGACTGATATTGATGATAGAAAGTCTACATCTGGATATGTGTTCTTGTGCAATGGTGGTACGGTAAATTGGAAGAGTTCCAAACAACCGATCATTGCTGATTTTACCATGGAAGCTGAGTATATCATCGCCTCTGAAGCTGCAAAGGAAGCCTTCTAGTTCAAGAAATTCATTGCAGAGCTAGATGTAATGCCATCAGATGCCATCACACTCTACTGCGATAATAATGACGCCATAGCTCTTGCTAAGGAGCTAAGGTCTTATCAGAAGTCCAAGCACATAGAGCGGCGCTTTCACCTCATACGCGACTACCTCGAGAAGAAATATATCAAAGTGCAGAGAGTAGACTCCGCGGACAATGTAGCAGACCTGCTCACTAAGCAGCTAAGTCAGCAGAAGACTGAAGCCCACCTTGAAAAGATGGGACTTAGATATATGATTGATTGGCTTTAGTGCAAGTGGAAGATTGTTAGATATATGCCCTAGAAGCCAATCTGGCTGACACATTATTAATTCTGGGACATTGTTTTATACTTGACTTTATTATTATTGAATAATAAATGGGCATCTTTTTCATTCATATTATTTATGTGTCTATGAATCGTCTAAAAAATTAATAAGATGATAATACATATTCTCAAGAGTTGAGAATTTAAGCCATGTATGGTCGGTGATTAATTTCTAAATGCTCCTGATCAATGGATCATCACGAGGACGGTGATCGATCCGATAAGATCAGTGCACAGATCGCTTTCCTTATGGATGAACGAGACTCGAGTTCACAGTATAGAGACAATGAAGTAATAGTGCAGGTGCTTGTTAGAGAACAAGGGTACTGAGCGTGACCAAGACAAGAAGTCACTTGGATGTCTATCCAATCGTCAGTGACTTGCTTGATGTTGCAGTAGTGTGACTGGTCCTTTGACCTACGGTGATTCGGCTACTCACAGTGAGGTTATTGTAGTTTGACTACACATATACATGGTCTCTAGTTATATGGGTCCTTGTAGTGTAGATTGGCTGCAGTATGTTCACTATAGGAGTAGGGTATGCACCTACATGGAATCGATCGACCTTGATGGATGAGGAATGATCCTATGTGATTTATAAGACTGAGTTCTAAGACCTTGACCAGGGCAGTATATACAGAGGAGAAAGAGTTTTCCACTCTCGAACTCAAGTCGAATAAATCTAGACATATGACAGACGACGGGGTTTGACGAGTTATCCATAACCTCCGTTCTGTAGGGATCTACAATAGAAAGATTGTATCATACGATAACTGCACCTAGAGGTTCATTATTCCATTCTACTGGGTTTTCGCTACATACTGCTAGGTGTCACTGGTGGATGGTGAGACTCATAGGGACCATCTTGATGGTCGATGATCCCTGGTGAGTTGAGTTGGAATTGTTTCAACCCATTGAAAGGAGTTTTCAATGATATTGTGATAGAGATCGCAATATATCTCACTACCAGTCAGAATAGAACCTATGGGGTCACACACATTAGAGGTATTGACCGATCCGATGGTTGAATTATGATTAGAAATCATAAATAATCAATTTGATTGATAATTGGTTAACCCGCTAAGAGTTAGTGAGTTGAAGAAGGAATAATTGCAATCGGATTGCAATTTAATTTAATTAATTGGACTTGATCATGAGTCCTACTTGGAATAGGATCCTTGGAGTCCTAATTGGATTAGTGTGGAGTGATTGATTATAACCCTATTTAATTTTGATGAGCTCAAAGCATTTGAGTATATCTTATGTTATACTAATGAATTCAATCTAGTGTTTCAGTCAAATATTTGTAAATTTATGTTCAAGTGTCTCTAGCTTTGGTTCAATACACTTTGGATAAGTAAGGAATTCAATTTGAACCAAAGTCTGAATCTCGAGTCGACTCCGGAAGATTACGAGTCGACTCCAAGCGTATCAGAAGCTCTGGCACAAGCTCGAGTCGACTCCTGCACATTACGAGTCGACTCCGACTGAGAACAGACAGCCGGACAGAAAGATTCATCTCAGAACCTGTCAACGAGTCGACTCCTGAAGAATTCGAGTCGACTCTGATGCTTGTCGAGTCGACTCCAGCATAGTATAAGTCGACTCCATGGAGTAACAGACAGAAAGACAGAGAAGCCATTTTGGACTCTGAGAGCCGAGTCAACTCCCGAAGAACTCGAGTCGACTCCGATGGTTGGCAGGTCGACTCCTAAGGAAGCAAGAGTCGACTCCCAGTGAAATGTAAGGCTAAAAGTCAGAGAGCCAACTTCGATGTCTGAGAGCCGAGTCGACTCCCGCAAAGTTCGAGTCGACTCCAAGGCAGCGCAACCCCAAGACAGAAGACTGTATTTTCGTCTCTGAGAGCCGAGTCGACTCCGAGACAACACAGGTCAACAGACAGAAGATCGGAATTTCGGGCTCTGAGTGCCGAGTCGACTCCCAGAATATCCGAGTCGACTCGAGTGAGCAAACTTGAAAGAAAGATCTCTGGATTCCTTAGAACGAGTCGTCTCCAAAAGTGCCGGGTCAGCTCCAGATATTGGGGAGTCGACTCCAGGTTCAGTCGAGTCGACTCCAAGTCAAGACAGCACTTTAATTCAAATCCAGAACAGTTGCCGAGCCGTCTCCAGAAAAGCATGAGTCGACTCCTGCAACAGGCGAGTCGACTCCAGATCGCGCGAGTCGACTCCGATCCCAACGGAAACATTGTCAGGAGTTGCAGAATGTGCAGAACGGCTAGAAGGATGTGTCTAATGGCTATTTTACTCCGGGAATGGCTTAAATAGCCTGAGTGAACAGTAATAGAGTAAGAAAGAGAGACTCCATTCAAAGCTAAAGAGATTTCCACCAATCAAGAGCTCTCTAGAGTGATTACACGAAAAAGAAGGAAGAAGTGCATTGAAGTCGACTCTCCAACTCTCTTCCTCACATTCAAGGCTCTCCTCCTGACAGCAAGTCTACATCAAATTCAAGAGGAGTCAAAGAGTTTGAAAAGCCCCTTCCTCCATCTCCAAAATCAGTTTGAGGGCTTCTTACTCTTCCTTGCTTAAATTGTTTAAATACGCTTTTGAGAAGCTTTCTTTTTCTGTTTGTTCCAAACTATTTGTTTCTTACTTGATTCAATCAGGGGATTGAATCAAGGGTGTTAAAGTTTGTTGGTGAGCCAAGGTTAAAACCAACGGTGTAAGGGTTTGATTGTGATCCCGGAAAAACAATCGGGTGGTTCTAGTCGGTGAGCCTGTGAAAACCGACCGAGTTCGTTGTGATCTCGTAAAACAACAAGTTGGGTTGTGAACTTGTAAAACAACCGGCTATAATCCGAGGGATTATAGTGAACTCCCAAGTGAGGCTTGGGGAGTGGACGTAGGAGCAAGGGTTAGCTTCGAACCACTATAAAATTGCTTGTGTTTGTGATTGTTTCATTGTCTCTTCCTTTTCCTTCATCCACTGCATATAGCAACTAATTAATCCACTCGCAAAAGTTTTAATTAGTTACTCACAAAGTCTTTTAATTGCAATAATTATTTTAAAACCCAATTCACCCCCCCCTCTTGGGTTGTCTATCTGGGCAACAAGTGGTATCAGAGCCGGAACTCTTCTACCAAAAGAGTAAAAGATCAAAATGACAACCCCATTTGGATCTTCTCATATTGAGGGCCAGTCCACCCATAGACCTCCATTCTTCAATGGAACCGACTACTCATATTAGAAGGCTAGGATGAGAATATTTATCCAAGCACAAGACTATGAGATGTGGACCACCATACTTAATGGACCATACATCCCATCAATTTTTGTAGAGGGTGTTACTATATCCAAACTTGAAAAGGATTGGGATGACAATGATATAAGGAAGGCACAACTAAATGCCAAAGCAATGAATGTGCTTTATTGTGCTTTAGACCGAAATGAATTTAATAGAGTCTCTACTTGCAATTCTGCAAAAGAGATATGGGATATACTTGAAGTGACCCACGAGGGCACAAATCAAGTAAAAGAATCCAAAATAAATATATTAGTTCATAAGTATGAATTATTTAAGATGGATTCCAATGAAACTATTGTTGCCCAGATAGACAACCCAAGAGGGGGGGTGAATTGGGTTTTAAAATAATTTTACAATTAAAACTTTTGTAGATGACTAATTAATACTTTTGCAAGGTGATTAATTAGTTGCTATGTGCTGTGAGTGAAATGAGAATGAGAGAAAGAGAGACAAGCAATCACAAACACGATGTTTATAGTGGTTCGGAGCTAACCCTTGCTCCTATGTCCACTCTCCAAGTCTCACTTGGGAATTCACTATAACTCCTTGGATTACAGACGGTAGTTTACCAAGCTCACAACCAAACTTGTTGTTTTACAAGCTCACAACGAACTCGGTCGGTTTTCCCAGGCTCACCGACTAGAACCAACCCCGATTGTTTTCCCGGGATCACAATCGAACCCTTACACGTTGGTTTTACACTCGGCTCACCAACCAACCTCTACACCCTTGATTCAATCCCCCGATTGAATCAAGCAAAGACAATATGGAAAGAATAAGAAACAAACAGAAAAACTGAGCTTCTTAAAAAGCAGATTTGCTACAATATAAACTAGAGAGAAGTTAAGAGCCCTCAAACACTTTTGCGTTGGAGTAGAATAAGGCTTCTTGAACTTTGAGTCTCCTCTGGAACGTCTGATCGACTTGAATGCAGGAGGAGACTTCTTTCAATGCTGGGAAGAGGTTGTTGGATTGAGTTAATGGCGCTCTTCCTTCTTTTTCGTTGAAAGCAAGTTTGCAGAGAATAAATGCTTGATCTCTTTGAATGGAATGGTAATTCTCTACCTTGCTACAGTCCTCTGTGGCTATTTAAGCCATCCCCCATGGAAACTAGCCGTTAGACACCTATTTCTGCCCGTTCTGCACACTCTGCACAACCTGACAATGTGTCCGTTGGGGTCGGAGTCGACTCGCGCGATCAGGAGTCGACTCGGCTGTAGCGGGAGTCGACTCATGCTTTTCTGGAGTCGACTCGGCAACTGTTCCGGATTTGAATTAAAGTAGCTTCTTCGACTGGGAGTCGACTCGTCTTGACCCGGAGTCGACTCGCCAACTTCTGGAGCTGACTTGGCATTTTCGGAGTCGGCTCCTCCCATGACATCCGTAGATCAACTTTTCAATTTGGTCCGCTCGAGTCGACTCGACAGTCCTGGGAGTCGACTCGGCGCTCAGAGCCCGAACTCCCGATCTTCTGTCTTTTGGCTCGTCTAGTCTTGGAGTCGACTCGAACTTCCCCGGAGTCGACTCGGCTCTCAGTTTCCGAAACTTAGTCTTCTGCCTTTTTGGTGTACCGCTGCCTTGGAGTCGACTCGAGCTGTCTGGGAGTCGACTCGGCTCTCAGAGACAACAAATTGATCTTCTGTCTTTTTGGGTCGCGCTGTCTTGGAGTCGACTCGCGTATTGCGGGAGTCGACTCGAATCTCAGAGTCCGAAAACGGTTCTCTGACTTTTGCCTTGTGTTCCACTGAGAGTCGACTCTCACTTTCTTTGGAGTCGACCTGCCAACCATCGGAGTCGACTCGCGTTCCACAGGAGTCGACTCGAATCTCAGGGTTGAAAAAAAAAAAAAACGCTCTCTGACTTTTCTGTCTGTAGCTTCTTGGAGTCGACTCATATTACTCCGGAGTCGACTCGGTAAGCATCGGAGTCGACTCGCGCACTTCAGGAGTCGACTCGCTGACAGGTTTTGAGTTGATGCTTTCTGTTCGTCTGTCTGTTCTCAGTCGGAGTCGACTCGTACTGGTCTGGAGTCGACTCGAGCCCGTGCCAGTGATTCTGATACGCTTGGAGTCGACTCGTAATATCCTGGAGTCGACTCAAGTCTCAGACTTTGGTTCAAACTGACTTCATACCTTATCCAAAATATCTTGAACCAAGTCTAGAAACACTTAGACACGATTTTCACTGAAACACTTAATTGAATTCATTAGTAAACATAAGATATACTCAAACGCTTTGAGCTCATCAAAATCAAATAGGGGTTTTAATCAATCACTCCACAATCTCCCCCTTTTTGATGATGACAAAACTTTGAGTATATGTAAAGTGAATTGCTTAATAAATAAGGAAATAAAATCCATAAATGAATTCAAATGTCTGGTTATTTGATTTATCCAATCTTGAAAGGTGTGAAACAATAAATTTTGGAGTTAAAGCTCCTCCTTTCATTTGGAATTATATAAGCCTTCATATCATGCAATCAATTGTTTGGCTTATATATATTTAATGATTTAGCTTTCTTAAAAATTCAGATTCTCCCCCTCAACATACGCATTCTACTTTATTTTGATTCTCTAAATTTTCTTTTAATGCATTGAAGTTTTTGAACTGAAATTTTTGGTTTTTAGAGGGAAAATCTGTCAATTTGTTCTTGAGTAGGATTCGGCTAATCTCCGAATATCCCTTGAATAGATTCTGGAGATTACTCCATTAGGAGCCCCAACAGAGAGATAATGAGCCTCGAGGTACCAAATCCACTAAGAACAAATTATGTTTTAATTTTCATTTTGATTCCTTTTATGTTGATTCCATTTACATATCTATTAAATATTTCTCCCCCTTTTTGTCATCGTATCAAAAAGGAGGTAATCAGAACACACAATCAATCATAGATCAAATGGCATAGAATTGCAGAAAATATGGCTACTCATTGTATTGATTTGTATGTAAATACATTTGAGAATACAATAAGTAAAGGAAAACAATACATATCCAAATACAAAACGATATCTAGGGCTTCCTCGAAGAGGATGTGGCTCCCCGAGGCATGCGCTCAGCGAGTGCTTGGACCGCATTGGTGACGTGCTCTAGCTGTCGGATGATGGCCGAGGTGGCCCTGCTATGCATCGTGTCGAGCTCGGTCACCGACTTCTGAAGTGCGTCCAGCTTGTCGATGAGCACATTCGACAAGCGCTCGGCCCCCTGAGTAGTGGTGCTCATGTCCTTCCGGATGTCATCGCGCATCTTCCGAGTGATACCCGTGACCTCACTCATGCTGGAGAACTGAGCCTGGATCAAGCTCCGGACATTGTAGATCTCTTCCCGTACATGGGCCGTCATGTCAGTCATGGCAGTCAAGGAAGGGACCAACTCAGAAGATGTGGGTGCAGGAGTGGGAGCAGGCACTGAACCTCGGAGCTCCCGAAGTAGATCATTCCGCAGGTCTCTGACAATCTCCTGCCGCAACTCCAGGAGCTGCTCAGGAGCGATCCGGACCTCCATGGGTGGTGGAGCTGAGGAGGAGGGTCCGGCTGAGGTGGAGGGTACTGGAGTGGAAGGCTGAGTGGGATAATCAGAGTCTGGGTCAGGACTAGGAGAGTGTCTGGTGGTACGTGTGGAGGTAGAAGACTTCCTAACCCATGTCCCCTCGACCTTCCGAAACCCCATCCTGTGTAGGGTCCCCGGACGCATGCGATCTGTCCATCGCAATGCGCGAGAGGGTTCCCCCTCAGGAATAGGGATCTCGGCCTTCCTAAAGATAAGGGTGAACAACATGCCATAGGGGAGGGTGAGCCTAGGTCTATCTAGTGGCTCACATAGGTATCTATATATCATCTTGGAAAAGTTTATGGGGGTATCCTGGAGAAAGTAGTACATGAGGGCTAGGTCCCTCTCAGACACAAAGTCGAACCGTCCGGTCTTTGGGAACAAAGACCGAGAAATGATGCTCAAGAAGAGCCGCATCTCAACTGAGAGTGAGCTGGCGGACACCTCATCTAAAGGGGACTGGGGTGGATGCCCTAGAATGGCCGTAAGGGCCTCAGTCCTATCTTCGGGGTGTGTGGGAGCCACCCCTAACTGTGGAAGGTGGAGGATTTGGGCTATGAAATCCTCGGAAATAAACAGTGGGACACCGGCTACGGTTCCCTCTATTCCCCCATCCCCCCTATGGACAGTACCATAGAACTCTCTAATCAGGCCAGAATATGTGGGGAGGTCTAGGGAACAAAAATACTCTAAACCCTGGGCCCTAAGTCTATCTTCTATAGTGAATCCCTCCCGGGAGAGATAGTCGAAATCGACGTATCTCCCGGTGGAGACCGCCTTCCCGGCACACAGCCTCGAGGGAACGGCCCTCGGCGGGGAACGAGTCGGAGGTTGCGGCCTCGCGGGATCGTGCCGAGCCTTGGATCGCCTCTCGGGACCGGCCTCGGGTTGGCGCCTCTTCCGGACAACGGCTTTACGAGGCATTTTGACCTAGGGGAGAGGAATGAACCTAAAGACACGAGGAAAATGGACGGGAAAAGGCTTGGGAACGGCCGGAGACGACCTAGGAGTCGGCTCTAGGGCTTGTGAACAGTGGCGGCGGTGAATAGAAATGTTTTGAAAACGATGGAGCTAGGGTTAAAAAGTCGGATCCCGACTGCGAGTCGACTCCTCTGAGTCGCGAGTCGACTCGACCTCGAGTCGACTCCAAAGTATGCGCGAGTCGACTCTCCTTATGCGCCTATTGACCTTGAGTCGACTCCCGACTGTATGCGAGTCGACTCACCCTCTGCGGCCATTGATCTCGAGTCGACTCCCATAAATGTCCGAGTCGACTCCCCCTTATGAGCCGACTCTGAAACTTACTCGAGTCGTCTCGAACTTTGGCACGCACCTAAAAATCATGCTATGTTCGTGCCGAATGAGGAAAAATCACTAAATTATGATCTGATTTGATGATCATTCAAAAGAAACTCTATTTTAACCACAATCTAATCATCAAAATCAATGAATCTAGTGGAAACTACCACTAGGATGGATCAATCACTCCTAATCCCCTTCTAAGCACACTAAATCTCTCTTCACTTAAGGGTTTTGTAAAAATGTCAGCTAATTGATCATAAGTACAAACAAATTGAAGTATCACATCACCATTCAGTACATGATCTCTTATGAAGTGATGTCTTATCTCAATATGTTTAGTTCTTGAATGCTGAATTGAATTTTTAGTTAGATTAATGGCACTTGTATTATCACAATTAATGGAAATTTTGTCTTGTTTAATGCCAATAATCTTCTAATTGTTGTTTGATCTACAAGATTTGAGCACAACAACTTCCGGCTGCAATATATTCAGCTTCAGCAGTAGATAAAGCAACCGAGTTTTGTTTCTTGCTAAACCATGAGATTAGGTTTTCTCCTAGAAATTGACAAGACCCGCTGGTACTTTTTCTATCAAGTTTACATCCAGCAAAGTCTGAATCTGTGTATCCTATTAATTTTAGGCTAGATTCTTTAGAATACCATAAACCTATATTCTTGGTTTCTATTAGGTATTTAAAGATTCTTTTGACTGCAATTAGATGAGATTCTTTAGGATTAGACTGATATCTTGCACACATGCAAACACTAAACATGATATCAGGTCTACTTGCAGTTAAATACAACAAAGATCCTATCATACCTCTATATAGCTTCTGATCTACAGATTTACCTGATTCATCTTGGTCTAATTTGCATGATGAGCTCATGGGGGTGCTGATTGATTTGTTTCCCTCCATATCAAACTTCTTGAGCATCTCCTTGATGTATTTGGCTTGACTGATGAAGATGCCTTCTTCAGATTGTTTGATTTGAAGTCCAAGGAAGTAATTCAGCTCTCCCATCATGCTCATTTCAAATTCACTCTGCATCAAATCAGCAAATTCTTCGCAGAGGCGATTGTTAGTAGCACCGAAAATAATATCATCAACATAAATCTGTACTAATAACATATCTTTGTTTTGCCTTTTCAGAAACAGTGTTGTATCTACATTACCCCTAGAGAACTCATGTTCTAATAGGAATTTGCTAAGTCTCTCATACCATGCTCTAGGTGCTTGTTTCAAACCATAAAGTGCTTTGTTCAATCTATAAACATGATTAGGGTATTGATGATTTTCAAAACCAGGAGGTTGTTCTACATATACCTCCTCATTAATATACCCATTTAAAAATGCACTTTTTACATCCATTTGAAATAATTTAAAGTCCTTAGAGCATGCAAAAGCTAGTAAAAGTCTAATTGCTTCAAGTCTAGCTACCGGAGCAAAGGTTTCATCAAAATCTATACCTTCTTCTTGATTATAACCCTTTGCTACTAGTCTAGCCTTATTCCTTATTACAATACCATTTTCATCAAGTTTATTTTTATAAATCCATTTGGTACCTATAATTGAATATTCAGTAGGTCTTTCAACTAGATTCCATACTTTGTTTCTAGTAAATTGGTTTAATTCTTCTTGCATTGCATTTATCCAATTTACATCTTTTTCAGCTTCTTCTATGTGTTTGGGCTCAAAATGTGAAACGAAAGCTAGATGATTGTTTAAGTTCCTAAGGGATGCTCTAGTCCTAATAGGTTGAGATGGATCATCTAGAATTAATTCCTTAGGATGCCCGTGAGCATACCTCCAAGCTTTAGTTAGCCCATGATCCACAATAGCCTCTTGGCTTGATGATGCACCTTCAATTAATTTTTGATTATCATCTTGTAATGTCATCTCATCTATCTTTTCTTCAAGAATTTCAGCATCATCATCAAAATTAACTCTCTTGCTAGAAGAGATGTCACTAGAATCATCAAATACAACATGTATAGATTCTTCTATAACTAAGGTTCTTTTATTAAAGACTCTATAGGCTTTGCTAGTTGTAGAGTACCCCAAGAATATAGCCTCATCAGATTTTAAGTCAAATTTTCCTAGATTATCTTTCCCATTATTATGAACAAAACACCTACATCCAAAGACATGAAAATAGTTTACCTTTGGTTTTCTGTTTTTCCAAAGTTCATAAGGTGTTTTCTTTATAATAGGTCTCAATAAAACTCTATTTAGTATATGATAGGAAGTATTAATGGCTTCTCCCCATAAGTACTTAGGGAGGTTACTTTCACATAACATAGTTCTAGCCATTTTCTCTAGAGTTCTATTTTTTCTTTCCACAACTCCATTTTGTTGTGGTGTCCTAGGTGCAGAAAAGTTGTGTGTTATCCCCTTTTTACTACAAAATTCTTCAAATAAATAATTTTCAAATTCGGTACCATGGTCACTTCTAATAGCTATTACTGAAGTATCCCTAGCATTGGTTACTTCTTTATGAAATTTCTCGAAAACTGAAAAAGCTTGATCCTTATGAGTTAAGAACATGACCCAAGTGTATCTAGAATAATCATCTACAATAACTAGACCATATTTATTTCCACCTAGGCTTGTGGTTCTAGTTGGTCCGAATAGGTCCATGTGTAGTAGTTCTAGAGGTCTAGAAGTTGAGACACAATTTATAGATTTAAAGGAGTTCCTTGATTGTTTGCCAAATTGACATGCTTCACAAATTTTATTCTTTTCAAACTTTAATTTTGGCAAACCTATCACAGAATCTCTTTTAACTAGTTTGGATATTGTGTCCATGCTTGCATGACCTAACTTACGGTGCCATAACCAACTAGCATCATTGTCCTTAGTTTCATTAACAACTAAGCATGGGTTGTGTTTGGCAAGATCCTCAAGGTCTACAACTTACACATTCCCACGTCTTATTCCTTTAAAAACTAAACTATTGTCATTTGGGTTTGTTACGATGCATAGTGATGGTTTAAACATAACATCATAGCCTCTATCACATAATTGACTAATGCTTAATAAATTATGCTTAAGACCATCAACATATCGAACATTATCAATAAAAGTAGAAGGGATAATTTGTACTTTACCTATACCAATGATGTGACCTTGGTTGTTGTCTCCAAAAGTCACAGCACCTCCCTTCTTAGCTTCAAGGGTGAAGAATTGATCCTTGTCACCCGTCATGTGTCTTGAGCAGCCACTGTCCAAATACCAGCAATTTTTGTTGACCTTGGCTGCAAGACACTCCTACACAAGCAGATCATATAATCTTAGGTACCCAAGTTTTTTTGGATCCTTCATGGTTAGTCATATTGGTTCCTTTTGGAACCCATACCCTTTTAATTTTTCTTTTAGTTTTTCCTTTCCTATAGTCACATATGTTTGCTTTATGTCCTACAGTTCCACAACAAAAGCAGGTTACTTTCTTAGTTTTGCTTTCTCCAGCTTTAACAAAGAAGTTACTAAGAAGTTTTTGCTTATTTTTAGGTTTATATCCTAAATCCGCTCTATTAAATACGGCTCGTTGACTATTAAGTATCATATTCAGTTTTTCTGAACTATATGTAAATTTTTCAACCAAAGGTTTGTACTTTTCAAGTTCTTTAGTTAGAGTTTGTTTTTCGGTTTTTAGAATGTTTAAATCTTTTATGACATTCTCATTTAAGATTTGTTTGTTGTTTTTAAGTTCTGAAATTTTCTTAGTTAGTTTTTCAATATCTTTACTCAAGGTATTAGTCTTTTGAGTTAAGAGTTGATTGCTTGTCTTAAGTTCTAAATTTTCTTTGGTGATAGAGTCCTTATCCTTAACTAATTTATCGTATTTATGTAAGTAAGATTGATTAGCTAGCTTTAGCTCTTTGTTCTTAAGGTTTATAGCCTTATATGCTATCATTAATTCATTAAATGCATCATACAATTCATCAAATGTAAAATCTAGATGCGTTTCGAACGTTACCTCATTTTCATTGGCCATGAAGCAGAAATTGGCCTTTACTTCTTGTTCTTCATCCGATGATGAAGATGATGCGTCGGAGTCCGATAAGGTGGTGACAAGGGCTTTCTTCTTCTTGTACTTGCTGCTCTTCTTTAGTAAGGGACACTCAGCTCTGATGTGTCCCGGCTTTTTGCACTCATAGAAACCAATCCCCTCATTTTTCCTTTCCTTACCTTTATCCTTGCGATAGGAATTTGAGGGGCCTCTCCTTTGATGATAGGACTTCTTGTGGTTGATGAATTTTCTGAATTTGCGCACAAGAAGAGCCTCATCATCATCTCCCTCATGATCCTCTTCTTCACTGCTGCTACTGCAAGATAAGTCCTTGTTAGATGATGTAGATTTAAGAGTTATTACCTTTTTCTTATGGGAGGACTCTTCTTCGCTGTGCTGCTTCATTGTTAGCTCGTGAGTCATTAGGGATCCAAGGAGCTCTTCAAGTGGAAGTTTGTTCGAGTCCTTAGCTTCTTGGATTGCCGTCACCTTGGCTTCCCATGACCTTGGTAGACAGCGAAGAATTTTCCTGACAAGATCACTGTTAGTATAGTTTTTGCCAAGGCTTTTTAGGCCATTGACAATGTCAGTAAACCTAGTGAACATGCTAGTGATTGTCTCATTAGAATCCATCTTAAATAGTTCATACTTATGAACTAATATATTTATTTTGGATTCTTTGACTTGATTCGTGCCCTCATGGGTCACTTCAAGTCTGTCCCAAATCTCTTTTGCAGAATTGCAAGTAGAGACTCTATTGAATTCATTCCTATCTAATGCACAGTAAAGCACATTCATTGCTTTAGAATTGAGTTGTGCCTTTCTCATGTCATGTTCATCCCAATCCTTTTCTAGTTTGGGTACAGTGACCCCCTCTACATAGATGGATGGGATGTATGGTCCATTTGATACAATGGTCCACATCTCATAGTCTTGGGCTTGGATGAATATTCTCATCCTAGCCTTCCAATATGAGTAATCGGATCCATTAAAGAATGGAGGTCTTTGGGTGGACTGACCCTCAATGTGGGAAGATCCAAATGGGGTTGTCATTTCGATCTTTTACTCTTAGGGTAGAAGAGTTTAGGCTCTGATACCACTTGTTGCCCAGATAGACAACCCAAGAGGGGGGGTGAATTGGGTTTTAAAATAATTTTACAATTAAAACTTTTGTAGATGACTAATTAATACTTTTGTAAGGTGATTAATTAGTTGCTATGTGCTGTGAGTGAAATGAGAATGAGAGAAAGAGAGACAAGCAATCACAAACACGATGTTTATAGTGGTTCGAAGCTAACCCTTGCTCCTACGTCCACTCCCCAAGTCTCACTTGGGAATTCACTATAACCCCTTGGATTACAGCCGGTTGTTTTCCAAGCTCACAACCAAACTTGTTGTTTTACGAGCTCACAACGAACTCGGTCGGTTTTTCCAGGCTCACCGACTAGAACCAACCCCGATTGTTTTTCCGGGATCACAATCGAACCCTTACACGTTGGTTTTACACTCGGTTCACCAACCAACCTCTACACCCTTGATTCAATCCCCCGATTGAATCAAGCAAAGACAATATGGAAAGAATAAGAAACAAACAGAAAAACTGAGCTTCTTAAAAAGCAGATTTGCTACAATATAAACTAGAGAGAAGTTAAGATCCCTCAAACACTTTTGCGTTGGAGTAGAATAAGGCTTCTTGAACTTTGAGTCTCCTCTGGAACGTCTGATCGACTTGAATGCAGGAGGAGACTTCTTTCAATGCTGGAAAGAGGTTGTTGGATTGAGTTAATGGCGCTCTTCCTTCTTTTTCGTTGAAAGCAAGTTTGCAGAGAATAAATGCTTGATCTCTTTGAATGGAATGGTAGTTCTCTGCCTTGCTACAGTCCTTTGTGGCTATTTAAGCCATCCCCCACGGAAACTAGCCGTTAGACACCTATTTCTGCCCGTTCTGCACACTCTGCACAACCTGACAATGTGTTCGTTGGGGTCGAAGTCGACTCGCGCGATCAGGAGTCGACTCGGCTGTAGCGGGAGTCGACTCGTCTTGACCCGGAGTCGACTCGCCAACTTCTGGAGCTGACTTGGCATTTTCGGAGTCGGCTCCTCCCATGAAATCCGTAGATCAACTTTTCAATTTGGTCCGCTCGAGTCGACTCGACAGTCCTGGGAGTCGACTCGGCGCTCAGAGCCCGAACTCCCGATCTTCTGTCTTTTGGCTCGTCTAGTCTTGGAGTCGACTCAAACTTCTCCGGAGTCGACTCGGCTCTCAGTTTCCGAAACTTAGTCTTCTGCCTTTTTGGTGTACCGCTGCCTTGGAGTCGACTCGAGCTGTCTGGGAGTCGACTCGGCTCTCAGAGACAACAAATTGATCTTCTGTCTTTTTGGTTCGCGCTGTCTTGGAGTCGACTCGCGTATTGCGGGAGTCGACTCGAATCTCAGAGTCCGAAAATGGTTCTCTGACTTTTGCCTTGTGTTCCACTGAGAGTCGACTCTCACTTTCTTTGGAGTCGACCTGCCAACCATCGGAGTCGACTCGCGTTCCACAGGAGTCAACTCGAATCTCAGGGTCGAAAAAAAAAAAAAACGCTCTCTGACTTTTCTGTCTGTAGCTTCTTGGAGTCGACTCATATTACTCCGGAGTCGACTCGGTAAGCATCGGAGTCGACTCGCGCACTTCAGGAGTCGACTCGCTGACAGGTTTTGAGTTGATGCTTTCTGTTCGTCTGTCTGTTCTCAGTCGGAGTCGACTCGTACTGGTCTGGAGTCGACTCGAGCCCGTGCCAGTGATTCTGATACGCTTGGAGTCGACTCATAATATCCTGGAGTCGACTCAAGTCTCAGACTTTGGTTCAAACTGACTTCATACCTTATCCAAAATATCTTGAACCAAGTCTAGAAACACTTAGACACGATTTTCACTGAAACACTTAATTGAATTCATTAGTAAACATAAGATATACTCAAACGCTTTGAGCTCATCAAAATCAAATAGGGATTTTAATCAATCACTCCACAACTATCACTTGCATGTTTACTAGATTTACTGACATTGTCAATGGCCTAAAAAGCCTTGGCAAAAATTATACTAACAGTGACCTTGTCAGAAAAATTCTTCGTTGTTTGCCAAGGTCATGGGAGGCCAAAGTTACCGCAATCCAAGAAGCCAAGGACTTGAACAAGCTTCCACTTGAGGAGCTTCTTGGATCCCTAATGACGTACGAGCTCACAATGAAACAACACAGCGAAGAAGAATCCTCTCATAAGAGAAAGGTAATAGCTCTCAAATCTACTTCTTCTAACAAGAATTTATCTTGCAGTAGCAGCAGTGAAGAAGAAGATCATGAGGGAGATGATGATGAGGCTCTTCTCGTGCGTAAGTTCAGAAAATTCATCAACTGAAAGAAGTCCTTTCATCAAAGGAGAGGTCCCTCAAGTTCCTATTACAAGGATAAAGGTAAGGAAAGGGAAAATGAGAGAATCGGATGCTACGAATGTAAGAAGCCAGGACACTTCAGAGCGGACTGTCCTTTGCTCAAGAAGGCCAGCAAGTACAAGAAAAAGAAAGTCCTCGTCTCCACCCTATCGGATTCTGATTCATCATCATCATCATCGGATGAGGAACAAGAGGAAAAGGCCAATCTATGTTTTATGGCAAACGAAAATGAGGTAACATCTGAAACGCATTTAGATTTTACCTTTGATGAATTGTATGATGCGTTTAATGAATTAATGGATGAATATAAGACAATAAGTCTTAAGAATAAAGAGCTAAAACTAACCAATCAATCTCACCTCCATAAATACGATAAATTGATTAAGGATAAGGATTTTATCATTAAAGAAAATTTAGAACTTAAAACAAGCAAGCAAATGTTGATTCAAGAAACTAATACTTTAATTAAAGATAATGAAAAACTGACTAAGGAAATTTCAGAACTTAAAAACGGTAAACAAACTTTAAAAGATAATCTCACAAAAGACTTGAACACACTAAAAACAGAAAAACAAAAGCTTACACAAGAGCTTGAAAAATACAAACCAATTGTTGAAAAGTTTACATATAGTTCTGAAAAATTGAAAATGATACTTAATAATCAACGGGCTGTGTTTGATAGAGCTGGTTTAGGATACAAACCTAAGAATAAGCAAAAGCTCCTTGGTAACTTTTTTGTGAAAGCAGGGGAAAGTAAAACTAAGAATATAACCTGTTTTTGCTGTGGAAAAGTAGGACATAAAGCTAATATGTGTGACCATAGGAAAGAAAAAGCTAAAAAGAAAATTAAAAAGGTTTGGGTTCCAAAAGGAACCAACATTACTAACCATGAAGGACCCAAGAAAACTTGGGTACCTAAAATTGTATGATTTTCTTGTGTAGGAGTGTCTTGCAGCCAAGGTCGACAAAAACTGTTGGTACTTGGATAGTGGCTGCTCAAGACACATGACGGGTGACAAGGACCAATTCTTCACCCTAGAGCCTAAAAAGGGAGGTGCAGTGATATTTGGAGACAATAATCAAGGTCACATCATTGGTATAGGTAAAATATAAATCACCTCCTCAACCCTTGTTGATAATGTACGATTGGTAGATGGTCTTAAACATAACTTACTTAGCATAAGTCAATTATGTGATAAGGGTTTTGATGTTCTGTTTAAACCATCTCTATGCATCAAAACCAACCCAATTGACAATAGCTTAGTATTCAAAGGAATAAGACGTGGAAATGTCTATATAGTAGATCTTGAAGATCTTGCTAAAAATAGTCCTTGCTTAGTAGCTAGTGATACTAAGGTTGATGATGCAAGTTGGTTATGGCACCGTAAATTAGGTCATGCAAGTATGGATACAATATCTAAGTTAGTTAAAAGAGATTCTGTAATAGGTTTGCCAAAACTAAAATTTGAGAAAAATAAAATTTGTGAAGCATGTCAATATGGCAAACAATCTAGGAGCTCTTTTAAATCCATAAATTGTGTCTCTACCTCTAGACCTCTTGAACTACTACACATGGATCTATTTGGACCAACTAGAACTACAAGTCTTGGTGGAAACAAATATGGTCTTGTTATTGTATATGATTTTTCTAGATATACTTGGGTCATGTTCTTAGCCCATAAAGATTAAGCATTTTCTGTATTTAAGAAATTTCATAAGGAAGTAACTAATGCAAGAAATGCTTCAGTCATAGCTATTAGAAGTGATCATGGAACGGAATTTAAAAATCATCTATTTGACGAATTTTGTAGTAAAAAGGGGATAACTCATAATTTCTCTGCACCTAGGACACCACAACAAAATGGAGTTGTAGAAATAAAGAATAGAACCCTAGAGAAAATGGCTAGAACCATGTTGTGTGAAAGTAACCTCCCTAAGTACTTTTGGCGAGAAGCCATTAATACATCATGTCATATATTAAATAGAGTTTTATTGAGACCCATTATAAAGAAAACACCATATGAACTTTGGAGAAGTAGAAAGCCTAAAGTAAACTATTTTCATGTTTTTGGATGTAGGTGTTTCATTCATAATAATGGCAAAGATAACTTAGGTAAATTTGATTCTAAAGCTGATGAAGGTATCTTTTTGGGATATTCTACATCAAGCAAAGCGTATAGAGTCTTTAACAAAAGAACCCTTGTTATTGAAGAATCTATACATGTTGTTTTTGATGATACTAATGACATCTCTTCTAGCAAGAAAGTAGCTCTTGATGATGATGCAGAAATTCTTAAAGAAAAAATTGATGAGATGACATTACAAGAAGATGAACCAAAGCAAATTGGAGAAGCATCAACAAGCCAAGAGGTAATTGTGGATTATGGGCTGACTAAGGCTTGAAGGTATGCTCATGGGCATCCTAAGGAATTAATTTTAGATGATCCATCTCAACCTGTTAGGACTAGAGCATCTCTTAGGAACTTAAATAATCATCTAGCATTTGTCTCACACTTTGAACCTAAACACATAGAAGAAGCTGAAAAGGATGTAAATTGGATTAATGCAATGCAAGAAGAACTAAACCAATTCACTAGAAACAAGGTATGGAACCTAGTTGAACGACCCTCTGAATATTCAATAATAGGAACCAAATGGATATATAAAAATAAACTTGATGAAAATGGAATCGTGATTAGGAACAAGGCTAGACTAGTAGCAAAGGGGTATAATCAAGAAGAAGGTATAGACTTTGATGAAACCTTTGCTCCTGTAGCTAGACTTGAGGCAATTAGATTGTTACTAGCATTTGCATGCTCTAAAGATTTCAAATTATTTCAAATGGATGTAAAAAGTGCCTTTTTGAATGGGTATATTAATGATGAGGTGTATGTAGAACAACCTCCTGGTTTTGAAAATCATCAATACCCCAATCATGTGTATAAATTAAACAAAGCACTTTATGGTTTGAAACAAGCACCTAGAGCATGATATGAAAGACTTAGCAAATTTCTGTTAGATCATGAATTCTCTAGAGGGAACGTTGATACAACATTGTTTTTGAAAAGAAAAAACAAAGATATGTTAGTAGTTCAGATTTATGTAAATGATATTATTTTCGGTGCTACTAACAATCGCCTTTGCGAAGAATTTGCTGACCTAATGCAGAGTGAATTTGAAATGAGCATGATGGGAGAGCTGAACTATTTTCTCGGGCTCCAAATCAAACAATCTGAAGAAGGAATCTTCATCAATCAAGCCAAATACATCAAGGAGATGCTTAAGAAGTTTGATATGGAAGGAAACAAGTCAATCAGCACACCCATGAGTTCATCATGCAAACTAGACCAAGATGAATCAGGTAAATCAGTAGATCAAAAGATGTATAGAGGTATGATAGAATCTTTATTATATCTCACTGCAAGTAGACCTGATATCATGTTTAGTGTATGCATGTGTGCTAGATATCAATCTAATCCTAAGAAATCACATTTAATTGCAGTCAAGAGAATCTTTAAATACCTAATAGGAACGAAAAATATAGGTTTATGGTACTCTAGAGAATCTAGCATAAACTTAATAGGGTATACAGATTCAGATTTTGCTGGTTGTAAACTTGATAGAAAAAGCACCAGCGGGTCATGTCAATTCTTAGGAGAAAATTTAATCTCTTGGTTTAGCAAGAAACAAAACTCGGTTGCACTATCTACGGCGGAAGCCGAATATGTTGCTGCCGGGAGTTGTTGTGCTCAAATCTTGTGGATTAAACAACAACTTGAAGATTATGGCATTAAACAAGATAAAATTCTCATTAATTGTGATAATACAAGTGCCATTAATCTAACTAAAAATCCAATTCAGCACTCAAGAATTAAACATATTGAGATAAGACATCACTTCATAAGAGATCATGTACTGAATGGTGATGTGACACTTCAATTTGTGTGTACTGATGATCAACTCGCTGATATCTTCACAAAACCCCTGTGTGAGGATCGATTCTGTGTACTTAGGAGAGGATTAGGAGTGATTGATCCATCCTAGTGATATTCTCTTCTAATTCATTGATTTTGATGATTAGCTTGTGTTAAATATAGAGTTTCTCATCTATGATCATCAAATCAGCTTATAAACTTTTTGATTATCCCTTCTTTGGCACGAAAATAACATGATTTTTGGGTGCGTGCCAGAGTTCGAGTCGACTCGGATACATTTTAGAGTCGGCTCATGGGGGAGTCGACTCGCACATATTTAGGAGTCGACTCGAGGTCGATGGCATCATAGGGGGAGTCGACTCGCGCATATTTCGGAGTCGACTCGAGGTCGACTTACTGGAGTCGACTCGAGGTCGGGAATCCGATGTTTTAACCCTAATCGAAACGTTCAATCGACACTTCTATTCACCGCCGTCACTATTCAAAAACCCTAGAGTCGTCTCCGACCTTGTCTCCGACCTTTGTTAGGGCATTTCCGTCGAGTTTCCCTCCGTTCCTCGTGTCCTTTCCCCCTCCTTAGGTCTAGGATGCCTCGAAAATATGTTGTCCCGAGCTGGAAAAGGCCCCATTCCGCGAGCGGCACCGAGCGACGGTCAAAGGCTCGGAATGAACCCGTGAGGCCACAACCTCCAGTTCCTTCCTCGCCGAGGCCGGTTCCCTCGTGCCCATGCGCCGGGAAGGCGGTCTCCACCGGGAGATACGTCAACTTTGACTTCCTCTCCCGGGAAGGCTTTACCCTAGGGCATAGGTTAAGGGCTCAAGGGTTAGAAAGGTTTTGTTCCCTAGATCTCCCTACTTACCCGGGGTTAGTTAGGAAATTCTACGGTACTGTAGCTAGGAGTAATGGTGGTATTCAGGGAACTGTAGCGGAAGTCCCTATATTTATTTCGGAGGACTTCATTGCTCAAGTCCTCCATCTTCCCCAAGTAGGAGTGTTTCCCTCTCACCCCACGGATAGGACTGAGGCCCTTACGGCCATACTAGAGAGTCCACCTCAGTCCCCCCTAGAAGAGGTGTCTGCAAATCAGCTATCAGCTGAAATGCAGCTCCTCTTAAGTATCATATCTAGGACCCTCTTCCCCAAGACAGGCCGTTTTGATTTTGTATCTGAGAGGGACCTAGCCCTGATTTTCTACATTCTTCAAGATACTCCAATCAACTTTCCAAAACTCATCTACAAATACCTATGTGAGCCTCTAGACAAACCTAGGCTCAGTCTTCCCTATGGGATGTTGTATACCTTGATCTTTAGGGAGTTAGAGGTCCCCATTCCTGAGGGGGAACCCTCTCGCTCACTGCGATACACAGATCGCATGGGTGAGGGGACTCTGCACAGGATGGGATTCCATAAGGTTGAGGGAGTCTGGGTCCGGAAACCATCCACTTCCACACCTTTTGACCCTACTACTCGACACTCCCCCAGCCCTGATCATGACTCAGATTTTCTCACCTATCCCTCCACTTCAGCACCATCTACCTCAGCCGGACCCTCCACTGCACCACCTTCTCAGCCACTGGAGGTCCGGATATCTCCTGAGCAGCTCCGAGAGTTGCGGCAGGAGATCGTGAGGGAGCTACGGGACGACCTACTGAGGAAGCTCCGAGGTCCAGCGACTGCTTCCTCCACTGCGATGGTTCCATCATTGCCAGCCGTGACCGAGATGACGGCTCATCTGAGGGAAGAAATTTACAATGTAAGAAGACTAATTCAAGCCCAATTTTCGAAAGACCGGCCGGCGCCCACCCGACTAGGAATATGAGCGATGTCACGAGTAATACAAGAAAGATGCGAGAAGACATCCGACAGGAGCTAGGCAGCCAGAGTCAGGGTGCCGAACGGCTAGCCAATGTACTGATCTTCAAGTTGGATACCCTCCAGGAGAATCTGACTGAGCTTACCTCGATCCAGGATAGGGCCACCTCGGAAATACTCGAACAACTGAGGAACATCAATGAGGGGTTAAGCATGGTCATCCAACACACGAGACTGAGCAAGGGAGCCACATCCTCCACCACAAAGAAATCCTAGTGTAGCTTGCTTTTTCTCTTTTTGATATGTACTTACTTCTATACTTTTGATGTATCTACAATTTTACTTAAATTTACATCAGTACAATGAGTAGACATTTCTCTTCCAAATTGTGCAAATTTGAACTCTAACTGCTTTTATGATGTGCTATTCCTTTTTGCTATGATGACAAAAAGGGGAAGAAAATATATTGAATAGATATGTAAAGGGAATCAATAAAAAGAGAACTTTTAAAGCACAAAATAGAACTTTTAATTTGTTCTAAGTGGATTCGATACCTCGAGGCTCATTATCTCTCTATTGGGGCTCCTAAAGGAGTAATCTCCAGAATCTATTCAAGGGATATTCGGAGATTAGTTGAATCATACTTAAGAACAAATTGACAGATTTTTCCTCTAAAACCAAAAATTTAAGTTCAAAAGCTTCAATACACTAAAAGAAAATTCAGAGAATCTAAACAAAGTTGAATGCATGTGTTGAGGGGGAGAATCTGAAATCTTAAGAAAGTAAATTCATTAAATATACATAAGCCAAATAATTGATTGCATGACATGAAGGCTTATATAATTTCAAATGAAAGGGGGAGCTTTAACTTCAGAATTTACTGTTTCACACCTTTCAGTTTTGGATAAATTAAATGACTAGACACTTGAATTCATTTTAAAACTTTACTATAAATCTCCTTTTTGATTGAGCAATTCACTTTGCAAATACTCAATGTTTTGTCATCATCAAAAAGGAGAAGATTGTGGAGTGATTGATTATAACCCTATTTGATTTTGATGAGCTCAAAGCATTTGAGTATATCTTATGTTATACTAATGAATTCAATCTAGTGTTTCAGTCAAATATTTGTAAATTTATGTTCAAGTGTCTCTAGCTTTGGTTCAATACACTTTGGATAAGTAAGGAATTCAATTTGAACCAAAGTCTGAATCTCGAGTCGACTCCGGAAGATTACGAGTCGACTCCAAGCGTATCAGAAGCTCTGGCACAAGCTCGAGTTGACTCCTGCACATTACGAGTCGACTCCGACTGAGAACAGACAGCCGGACAGAAAGATTCATCTCAGAACCTGTCAACGAGTCGACTCCTGAAGAATTCAAGTCGACTCCGATGCTTGTCGAGTCGACTCCAGCATAGTACGAGTCGACTCCATGGAGTAACAGACAGAAAGACAGAGAAGCCATTTTGGACTCTGAGAGCCGAGTCGACTCCCGAAGAACTCGAGTCGACTCCGATGGTTGGCAGGTCGACTCCTAAGGAAGCAAGAGTCGACTCCCAGTGAAATGCAAGGCTAAAAGTCAGAGAGCCAACTTCGATGTCTGAGAGCCGAGTCGACTCCCGCAAAGTTCGAGTGGACTCCAAGGCAGCGCAACCCCAAGACAGAAGACTGTATTTTCGTCTCTGAGAGCCGAGTCGACTCCGAGACAGTTCGAGTCGACTCTGAGACAGCACAGGTCAACAGACAGAAGATCTGGATTTCGGGCTCTGAGTGCCGAGTCGACTCCCAGATTATCCGAGTCAACTCGAGTGAGCAAACTTGAAAGAAAGATCTCTGGATTCCTTAGAACGAGTCATCTCCAAAAGTGCCGGGTCAGCTCCAGACATTGGGGAGTCGACTCCAGGTTCAGTCGAGTCGACTCCAAGTCAAGACAGCACTTTAATTCAAATCCAGAACAGTTGCCGAGCCGTCTCCAGAAAAGCATGAGTCGACTCCTGCAACAGGCGAGTCGACTCCAGATCGCGCGAGTCGACTTCGATCCCAACGGAAACATTGTCAGGAGTTGCAGAATGTGCAGAACGGCTAGAAGGATGTGTCTAACGGCTATTTTACTCCGGGAATGGCTTAAATAGCCTGAGTGAACAGTAATAGAGTAAGAAAGAGAAACTCCATTCAAAGCTAAAGAGATTTCCACCAACCAAGAGCTCTCTAGAGTGATTACACGAAAAAGAAGGAAGAAGTGCATTGAAGTCGACTCTCCAACTCTCTTCCTCACATTCAAGGCTCTCCTCCTGACAGCAAGTCTACATCAAATTCAAGAGGAGTCAAAGAGTTTGAAAAGCTCCTTCCTCCATCTCCAAAATCAGTTTGAGGGCTTCTTACTCTTCCTTGCTTAAATTGTTTAAATACGCTTTTGAGAAGCTTTCTTTTTCTGTTTGTTCCAAACTATTTGTTTCTTACTTGATTCAATCAGGGGATTGAATCAAGGGTGTTAAGGTTTGTTGGTGAGCCAAGGTTAAAACCAACGGTGTAAGGGTTTGATTGTGATCCCGGAAAAATAATCGGGTGGTTCTAGTCGGTGAGCCTGTGAAAACCGACCGAGTTCGTTGTGATCTCGTAAAATAACAAGTTGGGTTGTGAACTTGTAAAACAACCGGTTGTAATCCGAGGGATTATAGTGAACTCCCAAGTGAGGCTTGGGGAGTGGACGTAGGAGCAAGGGTTAGCTCCGAACCACTATAAAATTACTTGTGTTTGTGATTGTTTCATTGTCTCTTCCTTTCCCTTCATCCACTGCATATAGCAACTAATTAATCCACTCGCAAAAGTTTTAATTAGTTACTCACAAAGTCTTTTAATTGCAATTATTTTAAAACCCAATTCACCCCCCCTCTTGGGTTGTCTATCTGGGCAACAATTAGGATTTCAAATAAATTAGAGTGCTATTTGGAGTAGGATTTCTAAAGTCCTAATTGCCTTAGGGCTGAAATTTAATAAGTCCTAATTAGATTAGAATTTTTTTAAATTCTAATTAATTTTAATTTTAATCTAATTAATTAAAAGACTCCTAATTGGATTAGGATTGAAGAGTTCAAATGAGTCATGGTTCAATTAAATCCTAATTAGATTAGGATTTGGAGGAAATTGAAATGGGTGCTAATCCTATTTTGAATAGGATTGAATCTTAGCACTTGGGCCCAACCCTCCCCACTTAATTAGATTAAGTGGGGGCTAACCAAATGGAAGAAGAGGAAGGGGCCTACGCCCCTCCCTTGGCTGGTGGCGTGAAGGAAAAAAGAGGGGCCATGCCCCTCCTATTTTGAATTCACAAAGGGATAAAGATGAGCTCCTAAATTTATAGAGATGAGCTCCTAAAATCTCTATCCACACACCATAAAAGAGAGGTTCAAAGGGGCTCCGAATTTTTCATGGTTTTTCTTGAAATTTTTGGTTGCAAGGAACCTCCTTCCATTCCTCCTTTCAGCCACAAGGAAGCAAGGGAAAAGAAGCTCTTGGCGTTGTCTACTTCATCCCCTTCCTTGGTTCCAACGCGAAGGAAAAAGAAAAGGCTGCGGATTTTTGTTCTCCTTCCATTGAACCATCCTTCTTCTTCCTCCTCCCTTAGGCATTCAAGAGTTGATTGATAGGGAGAATATCAGCCATTAATAGCCATCCCTGCAAGGGAGCTAGCACCTCGGGGAGATCTAATAGCTTCGATCGGTGTGCTTTGCCTCGTGTGGATACCCGTAGAGGCCGGACGCATGTGCGGCTTCCATCGAACCTTCAACAAATCCACGTAAATCAGATTTGCGGAGACACGAGGTAAAAGAATTTAATCCTAATCTATTTACAAATGGTTTTTGCGCATGCTCTTCCGCTGCAGATCTGAAAATTTTTGAAATTTTTCTGCAGCATGCATGAGATCCTAACAGGTTTCTGGGCTTGTGCTACGGGGATGACGGAGGGTATGGTCTTAACGTACTGTGGGAGAGGTGATGGGTCATGTGGACGTAACAGGTGGGGAAAAGAGAGATCGAGGAGGCTAGAGAGAATCGGTCGGAGGCAGATGGTGATTCAGGAGGCCTGGAAGAGCAAAGACTGATATGAGAGACCAGAAAATTAAACCATAAGGTTGTTCATCATACTAATATAAATCTCTTGAGATTAGTAGGTATTTTATTTTATTTATTTTTATGTCTAGGGCCAAGGAAAGAGCACCAAAATTCTCAACGCTCTTTGCCAATCCAATGCCAAACCCTCAGCCAGGATAAAGGAGTCATTTTCTTTCGTCGAGGAGTTCAATGCGCACATTCACCTCCCGCTATCATCCAATCAGATACTCCGTTTCTACAGGTGGGAGACAGCGTGTAAACAAAGGGCACGCAGCATTGTGATGGATTCGCCATGATTGACTCCACCGACCCCCATGTGTCCGAGGCCACCACCTCATCATGCCTCTCCTTATTACCCCAAGCACCACTATCAAACCTAGAAACAAATATTAATATCAGCTCATGAGTTCAGGTCATGGAATAGGAATCCGAGCAGGGGCCAAGACGGACATTAACTTCATTTAAGAAAGGCCGTGATCATGCAAGTGAAGGTAGATCCCTTGAACTGTAGCCTTGGGACCTACCACCGCAGGTCATGCCGTTTGTGGGCCAACTCGATGGCGTCGGGATCACGTCACTCCACCACTACTCCTTCGGCCCACAAGAGTGATTGCAGAAGAAGAACCATACCCTACTTTTCTCCTTTCTTTGGTAGGGGGAGGAAGACAAGATCCCGTCCTTTACTCTCCCATTTTGGAGGTCAAATGGCCACAGTTTGATACCCCTAGAGCAGAACTGGTATGGAATCAAAATAGGCAAAGAAATATCTTGCTACGAACCAGAACAAACAAGTAGTACGGAGACAACCGATTACTGGTTTTTCCTAATAAACATAAAAACATACCATCTCTCTTTTTGATGCTCGGTCCAGAGTTCGACACCATTGATATCCAACTAAGAACACATCCAAAGTCCAACTAATAACTTTCGAGGGGAGAAAGAAAAAAGAAAAAAAAGCTGTACGTTAGTTAGAAGATTACATGCAGCACGTACATGAGGAGGGATTTTAATGTGGCTTTGTACATGATAACCCAACAGCCGATCAAGATCTTGCGGCTTTAGATGTTGAATAGCATAAAAGGAGAAAATGGAAGAAAGAAAAGAGAAAATCGTGGTAAAAAGAAGAAGAAGACAGAAGGACATATGCCTTGGAATTCCAAGCACTACTTGTCGTCTTGGGAATCCATGTGCATCAACGCCGCCCGGGCGGCCATCTCCCTCTCAAACCTCCACACGTAGTTGAGGCCGACGAGGAGCTCGGCGATGGCGGCCTCCACCTTCTCACGGTTGGCGAAGAAGAGTGTCTGGAGTAGGAGCACGCCGTTCCGGGGCGCCGCCCCCGCGCTCCGTCGTCCCTCGAAGCTCCGCTCACCCTGCCACCGCACCGTGTTGTGCGCCACCGGCCCTAGCCACTCACTGATCCTCGCCAGCGCCGCCCGCCACTCTGCCGCCAGCCCCGCATCCGACGCCGCCCCCCACTCCCCCACCCCCCTCAGCCGCCGCCGCAGAATCCCCCTCACGCTTCCCGGCAGCATGCTGTACAAATCATCCCTCGCAGTCGGCCCGACCGCCCACGGTGACCGGATCATCTTCTCGATCACTATAATCAGATTTGCGTAATGCAATGCGAGCGCCGCTGCTCCCAAAGTTTCCGGTGGCGGCACCAGCACCGCTGAATTCGACTCGAAGAACCTGCACCGCTGCCTCTTCTTTGACGGCGATGCCGCCGGCGGCGGCGGCGGCGTGTCGGAAGATGGATACACGGTAGCCGATATGGAGAGGCTGCGAGGGAGGGGATAAAACTCAAATCCGAATACTTGTTTGATTCTTGCGAGCACTGTGAACGACGATCGGGCGAGCAGCGAGACGATGGCGTCAAAGCTGCAGCTCCACAGGGAGGTCTGCTTCAAATACTTGACCTCCTGCCGCTGCCAGAAGATTTTTTGCTGGAGTTCAGCAATGGCCGCGATCTTGCTTGCTGGGATGTTCTTGTTGCATCCCCCGCCACACTGCAGGAGCTTCCGCAGCCCGTGCTCAGCCTCTGAGAGCTCGTCCATCTCTTTGTATAAAGCAGCGGTGGATGAGACGTAGCGATCCATCTTCTTGGCTTTGCTTTCCATCTCCTTCCAGCTCATCACCCACCGGTGCGGGTCGTGGCCAGATTCGGAGAATTCCTTGAACATCTGGTGGAATTCACGTAGGCAGGGATCGGCGCAGCGCTTGCTTAAGGTGGTGGAGGCGGAGTTGGCGACGAGGCGGAGCGTGTCGGTGAGCTCGGCGCATGCGAGGCCGAGGAGGAAGGAGTCGTCATCGGAGACGATCTTGCGGATTCCCTGCAACGCGATGGTCTCATGGCGGACGCGGGCGATCTGCGCATCGGAGAGCGAGCGCCATAGATGGAGGAGCTTCGACATGAGGCTGGCGATCTCAAAGGCGAGGATGCCCACAGTGGCCTTCTTGCGGGCGATGATGGCAATGGCGTCAGTGGCGTTCATCGTCGACCGGACCGAGTCGAGGCCGGTCGAGATGGCAGACCTTACTTTGGTTAGCCATGACTCGAGAGCCATGGGATCTTGCTTTGAAGAATAAAAAGGAAGAGGAGAAGAGGATGGTATCTAATTTACTTGTGCGTAGGATATAGAAGGGGATAAAATGATTAGAAATGGAGTTGCAGAGAGAAGGATAATAAAAAAGAAAGGAGAGGAGGTGGGTGGGTGGGTGGGTGAGCGAGCTCGTGGGATGTCGAAAGCTAAGGTGGTAACTGGTAAATGTAGTAGATATAGAAAAGTAAAGGGGAGAATGGAAGAGAGCAAGCGAGAGTAGGAAATGTTTGGCTTAGCAGTGGTTTGGGGATGGTAAAAGCAAAGTTGGTGGCGCATTTCTATAGCTGTGGGCGCCTTTTGACTCGCTGGTTCTTGCCCTCTCCAACCAACCGATATCTTTTCCCATCATCTTTTGAAGCTTTGGAGCACCCAAGTCCTGTGCTAAATCTCACTGATCATTTGGCCAAAAAAAAAGAAAAAACATTTTTTTCTTTGAAAAGAGTAGATGAAAAATGATGTTAAAGTCTACTATGTGGATGGTAGCAATTGTTGGTATAAACTTTTTTTTTTTAATTTTATGAAGTTGATAGATAACATGTTTTCTTTCTTTGGGAACTGATATATTATATGTTTTGTTAATGTTGATCCCAACCATTTTAGGTGATCTCTTATGGTGTTTTTTTTTTGATGATGAATAACCTATTTTGTAATACTATCTTTGTTCTTTTATGTTGCATGGCTGCGTAAGATTCACATGATTTAAATATAATTTAAATAGATATTTTCCTTGTTGGTGATAATTTATTCGATTTTTAGTGTTCTCATTTTACTAGGGATTTGCGTATCTTCGTCGTGGGTGGCTTACACGTGCAGTGGAGGACAAGAGAGTCTGAAAAGGAGCCCACGAAGGCCTGCCACAAAAGTCTTAGCTGAGCCCTCAAGCTCCTCCCTCGTTTGTATCCTCCCATCTCTCTCTCTCTCTCTCTCTCTCTCTCTCTCTCTCTCGCCAAAACGGCAAATTATATAGCTCTAAAGTGAGTATATCCTACCAAATCACGATAAAGTAAAGAGTACAGATCTGAAGAAATATCTCCTATAGATGTCCAAAGGAACTCTCCGAAATGCCGTGCGAGGCGACCCAATCTGCCGCCCTGTTCACCTCCCGAAATACGTGGGCTACCTGGAAGCCACCGAACTCCTGAGCCAGTCTCCGAATCTCTCTAATGAAGGGATAACCATCCCCATATCTATCCACACCTCGGATCCAATCAACCACCACAGAGAAATCCCCCTCAAGAAGCACCCACTCGGCACCGAGGACTCTCCTCGCAAAAAACAATCCCTCCTATGCAGCTCGAAGCTCTGCCCAACAACTGTAAGTCCCATCGTGCGCTGACCCCCTGCTGCCACCATCCTGCTCCAGGAATCTCTGATCATAAATCCAACCCCTCCAAATCCACCATCCACCAACATGCTTCTGTCGAAATTCACTTTGAGATGACCAAGGGGTAGGGGCACCCAAGAAACGAGGGCGAACCTGGGCGCTGTGAAAGCGAGTAAAGTGCTCCAAATGTCCCTAGCCATCTCACTAGTGAATAACGCAGAAGCTGCAACCACCTCTCCAGACTGTAAAGTGCTCCCATCTCTTCCTCTCTCCAATATCATCACTTTTGGCATAATCATCACAAGAAATCACGACCGTTCATGTAGTCAAGATTGCAATCCTAATGCGTTAATGACATACGTCAGGTACACCGTACTTACGGATGGCCAGATATAGCCCGTCCATCGGAAGATTTTGGTGGTCCCATCAACACGATAACTTGTCGGGTGACCTCCTTAACACTCGATTTGTGTGGCGATTAAATAAGTTGGTATTGATATCTAGCACTTTAATACGGACCAATTGCAGGGATTTGTTCCAAGGGCCTGATCGTTTCTTGGGTTGCATGTAATCCATCGTACCCAGTCGCAGTTTTCCATCAACGTGCATGGGTTTCGACAATTTGAAGCAATCTTAATTTATATATTTTACCTAATGTTGAGTATCTATTTGATTACTGATACAAAGGTGGTTTTACTTTTCGTTAGTTTTGTTTAACCGAGCATCGATCAGTTGCAAGATTTTGACCGCAATTAGATCATGTAGACTGATAATATTATTGTTTTGGTGAAAATGGCAGATAATTCTTTCTTTTGTTTTGTTGGAATAGATGAGTTCTTTATAATTATATACTCTTTGAATCTGCCAAGATAAGAACGGCACAGCAAATAGTCTAGTATTGGACGAGTAATGAAAAAAATCATACGATAAAATAGAGTTGGAGTTCACCTTAACATAGAGTTAGCTAGCTAGCTAGATAGCGCGAAGAACCAACGTTAGGCAAAAAAGCAAGCCTGCAGCCAATGCGAGAAAGGCTAGAGCAGAAGAGGAAATGATTTAGAATCAATGATAGATTATCCAATTTAAGATTTAAACCATTAAATATATAATATATGCTACAAAAAATATTCAGAAACCAAAACTCACATGTTTTAGTAGTATTTAACATGTGATTATATAGATGTCAAAATGGATGGCCTATAGTAGCATAATATTGTATTTTACTATTATCTAATCATCAATATTTTACTAATATTTAAGATGTGCAGATCATGATCTATATATAAAATTAATTTTTAATTTATATATTATATCATGTATTTTGCTATATTAGTATAATTGATATAATTCATTTTTGTACCAACTTAACATATAGGTTGAAGATCACCAAAATATATAAATTTTGATTTTTAGATTTTTTTATAGCATAGTTCATGTTTAATAGTTTGAATTTCAATTTAGATAATCTGTCATTGATCTTAAAATTATTAAGTTCTTTTATAAGAAGTTAATGCAAATGCATAGTCCAACTTATAAAGTAATATATAAAACTTTAAAAATAAGATATTCCTTTTCATGGAAAGAAAACAACTTGAAATTGGTTTTACAGACATCTATGTGTTCACAGCTAGGAAATCAAATGCACATGTTGTACTCAGCCAAACCGAAAAAAAAAAGAAAAAAAGCCAAGTTCCCATCATACGAAAAAGCAACTCAACATTTTAGGAGAGCTACTTTCTCAAAAAAAAAAAAAGAAGAACTAAAATGCAACAATTTACCATTTGACAGCTTAAGTCGACTTTAGTTAAATAACCTGCTCACAAGCTAACAAAAAAAGTAGTAAAAAGAAAAAATAAAAAAATGAAAATAAAAACACAAAAGATTAATAAAGTTTTCATAACAATCTAGAACTTCATCCAAATAAGCTATCCAAAAGGTAATTTTCGGGCTTCTTAGTACTGTATTGTTAGATGTATGCCCTAGAAGCCAATCTGGCTGACACATTATTAATTCTAGGGACATAATTTTGTACTTGACTATTTATTATTGAATAAATAAAAGGCATCTTCGCATTCATATTGTTTATGTGTCTATGAATCATCCAAGGAATTAATAAGATGATGATACATATTCTCAAGAGTTGAGAATTTGAGCCATGTATCATTGGTGATTAATTTCTAAATGCTCCTGATCAATGGATCATCATGAGGACGGTGATCGATCCGATCAGTGCACAGATCACTTTCCTTCTGGATGGACGAGACTTGAGTCCACAGTGTAGGGACACTGAAGTGATAGTGCAGGTGCTTGTTAGAGAACAAGGGTACTGAGCGTGACCAAGACAAGAAGTCACTTGGATGTCTATCCACTCGTCAGTGACTTGCTTGATGTTGCAGTAGTGTGACTGGTCCTTTGACCTGCGGTGCTTCGGCTACTCACAGTGAGGTTATTGTAGTTTGACTGCACACATACATGGTCTCTAGCCATATGGGTCCATGCAGTGTAGATTGGCTGCAGTAGGTTCACTGTAGGAGTAGGGTATGCACCTATAAGGAATCTATCGACCTTGATAGAAGAGGAGTGATCCTATGTGATTTGTTAGACTGAGTTCTAAGACCTTGGCCAGGGCAGTAATATAAAGTGGAAAAAGAGTTTTCCACTATCGAACTCAAGTCGAATAAATCTTGACATATGACAGACGATGGGATTTGACGAGTTGTCCATGACCTCCGTCCTGTAGGGATCCACGATAGTAGGACTGTATCACATGTTAACTGCACCTAGAGGTTCATCATTCCATTCTGCTGGGTAGCCACTACATGCTGCTAGGTGTCACTGGTGGATGGTGGGACTCATAGGGATTATCTCGATGATCGATAAACCCTAACGAGTTGAGTTGGAATCGTTCCAACCCATTGAAAGGAGTTTTCAATGATATTGAGATAGAGATCACAATATATCTCACTACCAGTCAGAATAGAACCTATGGGGTCACACACACTAGAAGTATTGACCGATCCGATGGTTGAAATCGTGATTAGGAATCACAAGTAATCAATTTGATTGATAAGAAGTTGAAGAAAGGAACAAAGGAATTAATTAATTAGACTTAAACACAAATCCTACTTCGGGTAGGATTCCTAGAGTCCTAATTGGATTAGGACTGGAAATCCTAGTTGGAGTAGGACTGGGATTCCTATTTGGAATAGGATTCCTACAATCCTAATGAGATTAGGAATTTTGAATTGGATTCCTACTTGGAGTAGGATTCCTAGAAATCCTAATTAGATTAGGACTTCGGATTCAAATAAAGTCCTAATTGGATTAGGACTAAAATTAAATACATCCTAATTAGATTAGGATTCCTTAAGTCTAAATTAATTATTAATCTAATGAATCAAACATGACTCCTAATTGGATTAGGATTGAAGAGTTCAATTGAGTCATGATTCATTCAAGTCCTAATTGGATTAGGACTAGCATAGATTGAACCCAATTTGGTTAAGCCTAATTGGATTAGGACTTAACCACATTAGGGCATCCAAATCCTTACCTAATGAGGATTAGGGCAACCATGAAGGAGGGGCACACGCCCCTCCTCCTTTCATTTTGCTTGGTGCGGCAACAAGAGGGGCCGGCGCCCCTCTTGGAATTATTTCAAGGGAGCTCCTAAAAGTTAGGAGCTCCACTTGTTATTTAAAGAGGGCTTCATGGGGGCTGACCTAATAGATGAGAAGGCTTTTTCCTTGCTGCCGTACGCCCCGCCTCTTGCTCCTCTTTTGGTTCAGCCGCCATTAGCAAAGGGAAAAGAAGAGGGAGGCGTCTCCCTCCTCTTGGTCTTCTTCCTTGGCTTCAACGCGTGTGAAGAGAAGAAGGCTGCGAAGGGCTTTGATCTTCTTCCTCTTCTTCATCCTTCTTCTTCCTCCTCTCAAGTGCAATCAAGAGTTGATTGAAAGAGAGGACATCAGCCATCAAAGCTATCTCTGCAAGGGAGCTAGCACCCCGGTGAGATAGAGAGCTTGGATCGGATCCTGCTTCGTGTGGATACCCGTAGAGGCCGGACGTTTGAACGGCTTCAAGCGAACCCTTTTCCAAAACCACGAATTCAGATTTGCGGTGATCATCTACCCGCGCAAGGTGAAGATTTGATCTTCCTAATAGTTTTTAAAAGTTTTAATTCTTACCTAATTACGAAAGGTCTCGAAACAACGTTCATGCGATGAACGTCGATCCCGTGCATGCCGATTCCGCTGCCATCTGAAAAATTTTTGAAATATCAGCGGCATGGGCGGGTTTCCAACAGTGGTATCAGAGCCTAGGCTTCGTAGATTAAGGTAAGAATTAAATATCTAAAGGCTTATTGGATCTGAAAATTGAATGATCATGCATGCTGAAAAATTCTGCATGCAGATTTTCAGGGGTGCTGATTTTTGCATGCTGATTTTTTATGTGATAAAAAGATGATTCTAATTGCATTGTTAATGGGATTACAAAGTTTAGAATCATGATTAGCATGATCAGCGACCTATGTCATGATATAATCAGTTAGTTTTCAGATCTGAAAATTATAATTGTTGCATACGGTGATGATCATAGGATTCAAACCCTTTTGGTATCAAATGTAATGACCTGCGATGTGATCTGCGATGTCATGTAATTTTTCAGATGCTTGCATGCATCTTATTTGATGTTTTGAGAGGCCTGCGTGCCTCCTAAAAAAAAGATGTAATTTATTTTTATTTTTATTTTACATCTGGTTGTATTTCTGTGATGTGATGTACATCAACGATCAAGTTGAAGCAAAGGCATGAGATGAAAGGTGATCTAAGCGGTTGATGGCGATGGGATCAAGAGTTGATCAAGGATCGAATCAAGGAGGCTTGGAACCAATTCAAGAGTTGAAGACCACTTGATCGATTGATGTGCATGTGCTTGTAATACGACCTAATTAGAATCCATGATCCATCACCTATTTAAAGTTTAACTTTAATTTGATGCTGCGATTATAACTGCCTGTGATGTACCGTTTGCATGTGATGTGAATGCGAGTCGGGTAGATAGGTTTACATGTGATGTAGCAAACCCAATTGAGACCTAAATCAAAACCTCCTCAATCAAGTCGAGAGTGAACCGACATGAGCAAGTCATATTAGATTAATTGATCTAATTGGTGTCTAGGAAAGCATGAAAGGTGGTTACTTAATTAGGACCTTACTCTCTGAGTAAGGGGAGCCTCCCACCTGCTTACCTGGCCAATTGTTCGATTACCTCTTATGAAGGGCTCAAGTTGCAAACACTAAGACCTGATTAACCAATATTAAGTCAATAGGTCTTCCACTGTAGTAGAGCTGCTAAGGCCTTTCTGATGTTGATTTGTCTCGGCTGGACACAGTGGTCAAGTTGCATCGGGGGGCTGGACCTCTCTATAGACATGAGATGTTGTAGGGTAAAGTGGGTTGGGCACCAATAACTGTTAGGTGAGGACCCAATGACGACTTTATTCCTACGGTTATACGGTGGGTCTGACTTAACTAAGAAATGGGACCAATAACTGTTAGGTGAGGTCTTCATGGCTTAGAGACCAAGTTACACTGCAAACATGCTTGAGAAGCATTGTACAAGAGTTGTACACTCATCCATCTATGTGTCACCAATAACTGTTAGGTGAGGTGGCATGTAAATCGGTGGGACCGCAGTACCCATTAGAAACCCTAGTCGTGTGGGATTTCCATTTTCCTACCAGGGGAGTGTAAGGGATTCGAGAAAATAGTGGGAGTTACATTTGTTCTAAAAGACCTTAGAACAGATTAGGATCAAGTACAAAAGTCTAACTAGAATCTTTACTCTCTGCAGATACCAATGTCAGCTTCAAACCCTTTGACCCGTATTCTTGAGACCAACCGACTGACCGGAACCAATTACAAAGACTGGCTTAGAAATCTCAAAATAGTTTTGGACTGTGAGAAGATAGGCTACATACTCGATTCAGATATCCCCACACTACCAGCACGTCCTACTGATGTTCAGCGTGAAATGCATAAAAAGTGGTTGGATGATGACATTAGAGTAAAATGCTATATGATGGCATCCATGTCTAATGAACTCCAATGCCAGCATGAAAATATAAAGACTGCTAGGGACATACTGGGACACCTGCAAGAGTTGTATGGTGAGCAGAGTCGCACAGCTCGTTTTGAAGTGTCCAAGAGGCTCTTTCAAAGCGAAGATGCGCGAGGGGCAGTCTGTCCATGATCACGGTCTGACCATGATCAAGGACCTAGAGGAGCTTGAGAGCTCGGTATGGACATGCACAAGGAATTACAAGTGGATTTGATCCTACAGTCACTTCCTGATTCATTTGGTCAGTTTTATAGTAAACTACCACATGAATAAGATTGAATGCCACTAAGACTGAACTAAACAACATGTTGGTAACTGCTGAGGGAGCCTTGAAAGGTTCAAGGGGCAATGTCCTTGCTGCTGAGTTGACTTCTGGTTCCAAGAGAAAGTCTACTTGGAAGAAAAAGAGCCTGCTAAGAAGCAGAAGAAAGACAAGAAGCCAAAGAAGGAAGTTCAAAAGAAAAAGGCTAACGACAAAGGAAAATGTTTCCACTGCAATGTCGAAGGCCACTGGAAGAGAAACTGTCCTTCATATCTCGAGAGCCTGGAAGAACAAGAAAGGTGACACACCTTCAGAAGGTATAGACTTGCTCATAATTGAAACTAATCTAACGGTTTTCTTCTACTTCTAGTTGGGTTATAGATTCTGGTTCTAGTGCTCATCTGTGCACTACCATGCAGGGTCTAAGGAAAGTAGAAGGCTGGCGGAAGGTGCGGTAACCTTAGGGTTGGCAATGGGGGCAAAAGTTGCTGCTGTGGCTGTGGGCACCTACCATCTGCGACTACCGTCTGGATTTAGTTTAATACTTAGAGACTGCTATTATGTACCTGTTGCTAGCAGAAATTTGATTTCTGTTCATGTCTAGCACAGGAAGGTCATGTTTTTACATTTGACAAAGACTGCTGTTCTATTTATTTGAGAAAATAAAATAGTCGCACGTGGTTTTATGATTGACAGTCTCTATCATTTACATATGGATGTATCTGTGAATGTTACCGAGCAAGATGTGAGTGCCAAAGGATCCAAAAGATCCGGAGATGAGATAAACCAAAGATATTTGTGGCACCTCAGGCTTGGCCATATTGGAGAAGACAGAATGAACAAAATGGATAAAGATGGGCTTTTAGGCTCATTGACTTCCGAGTCATATCCAGTTTGCGAGTCCTGTCTTCAAGGAAAAATGGCTAGACTGCCCTTTGTAGGACATGGGGAGAGGACCACTGAAATACTTACCCTAGTACATACAGATGTATGTGGCCCATTCGATGTGCTTGCCAGGGGACGTTATTCTTACTTCATTACCTTTTACCGATGATTATTCACGGTATGGGTATGTGTATCTTATGAGACACAAGTCTGAGTCTTTTGAAAGTTCAAAGAGTTCAAGAATGAAGTAGAAAAACAAACTGGAAAACCTCTTAAGGCTCTTCGATCAGATCGAGGAGAAGAATACCTTAGTGGGGAATTCCGGGACTATCTCAAAGAAAACGGCCATAGTCTCACAATGGACACCTCCGGGTACACCTCAACTCAACGGGGTGTCAGAAAGGAGGAATCGGACCCTGTTGGACATGGTTCAGGTCCATGATGAGCTTCACTGATTTACCTATGTTCCTTTGGGGAGATGCCTTACTCACAGCGATTTATCTATTGAATAGAGTTCCCTCTAAATCCGTTCCTACCACACCGTATGAGATATGGCATGGTAAGAAAACCAAGTCTTGGTCATCTCAAGATTTGGGGATGTCCGGCCCATGTCAAGAGACTACAGGCGGGACAAGTTAGAGGCTAGGACCATAAGTGCTCGTTTTATAGGATATCCTAAAGAGTCACTAGGATACAACTTTTACGTCTCAGAGGATCACAATGTGTTTGTGAGCCGTCATGCCATCTTCTTGGAAAATCAGTTTATCCTTGATAGAGGCAGTGGGAGGAAAATTGAGCTTGAAGAGAAAGTCTCTGAAAAGCAACGAGTCATGGATCCTATTGAACCCATTCATACAGAGCCAGTACACGATGTCCCTCGACCACCTCGTAGATCTAGTAGGGTCTCCCATCCTCCCGATAGATACTTAGGTATACTAGAAGAGGATACCGAGGAATGTTCCTAGTGGGAGATAGGGATCACATACAGGATCTCAAAACCTACAACGAGGCGATATCTGATATCGATTCCGAGAAATGGCTGGAAGCAATGAAGTCAGAGTTAGACTCCATGCGTTCCAACCAAGTCTGGACCTTAGTAGACCCACCAGAAGGTATTGTACCTATTGGATGCAAATGGATCTACAAAAGGAAGATAGGTTCGGATGGAAAGGTAGAGACCTATAAGGCAAGGCTTGTGGCAAAAGGGTATAGTCAGCGCGAGGGCATTGACTATCAGGAGACCTTTTCACCTGTAGCCATGCTAAAATCCATCCGAACATTGCTTGCCATTGCAGCATTTCATGATTATGAAATCTGGCAGATGGATGTGAAAACTGCTTTCCTGAATGGATATCTTAATGAAGATATCTATATGGAACAGCCTTTGGGTTTCACTTCCAGTGATGGAGATCACAAGGTCTGCAAGCTGCAAAGGTCCATCTATGGACTAAAGCAAGCATCTCGGAGTTGGAACATTCGTTTCGATGACGCAATCAAAACGTTTGATTTCATCAAAAACGAAGAGGAACCGTGTGTTTACAAAAAGGTTAGTGGGAGTGCTGTCATTTTTCTCGTACTGTATGTAGATGACATTCTCCTGATCGGGAATGATATTCCCATGCTAACCTCGGTCAAGGTCTGGTTGTCAAAAGAATTCTCCATGAAAGACCTTGGGGAAGCATCCTATATTTTGGGAATAAAAGTCTATAGAGATAGATCTAAAAGGATGCTTGGCCTTTCACAGAAAATATACATAGAGGAGGTGCTGAAGAGGTTCAGCATGGAAAACTCCAAGAGGGGTCTCTTACCCCTAAGACATGGAATTCATCTCTCCAAGAAGATGTGCCCCAACACATCTGAAGAGATTCATCGCATGAGCAAGATCCCCTATGCATCAGCAATAGGGAGCCTCATGTATGCCATGCTATGTACACGACCTTGATATAGCCCTTGCTGTGAGTGTCACAAGCAGATATCAGTCGAATCCAAGTGAAGAACACTGGACAGCTGTGAAGAATATTCTTAAGTACTTGAGAAGAACTAAAGATTTATTCTTGGTCTTTGGAGGATCATCAGAGTTAAAGGTAGAAGGGTACACAGATTCAGACTTCATGACTGATGTCGATGACAGGAAGTCAACATCTGGATATGTGTTCTTGTGCAATGGTGGTACGGTAAATTGGAAGAGTTCTAAACAACCGATCATTGCTGATTCTACTATGGAAGCTGAATACATCGCCGCCTCTGAAGCTGCTAAGGAAGGCTTCTAGTTCAAGAAATTCATTGCAGAGTTGGATGTAATGACATCGGATGCCATAACACTCTACTGCGATAATAATGGCGCCATAGCTCTTGCTAAGGAGCCAAGGTCTCATCAGAAGTCTAAGCATATAGAGCGGCGCTTTCACTTCATACGCGACTATGATGTAGAAGTGCAGAGAGTAGACTCCGCGGATAACGTGGCAGACCCGTTCACTAAGCAGCTGAGTCAGCAAAAGACTGAAGCCCACCTTGAGAAGATGGGCCTAAGATATATGACCAATTGGCTTTAGTGCAAGTGGGAGATTGTTAGATGTATGCCCTAGAAGCCAATCTGGCTGACACATTATTAATTCTAGGGACATAATTTTGTACTTGACTATTTATTATTGAATAAATAAAAGGCATCTTTGCATTCATATTGTTTATGTGTCTATGAATCGTCCAAGGAATTATAAGATGATGATACATATTCTCAAGAGTTGAGAATTTGAGCCATGTATCATTGGTGATTAATTTCTAAATGCTCCTGATCAATGGATCATCATGAGGACGGTGATCGATCCGATCAGTGCACAGATCACTTTCCTTCTGGATGGACGAGACTTGAGTCCACAGTGTAGGGACACTGAAGTGATAGTGCAGGTGCTTGTTAGAGAACAAGGGTACTGAGCGTGACCAAGACAAGAAGTCACTTGGATGTCTATCCACTCGTCAGTGACTTGCTTGATGTTGCAGTAGTGTGACTGGTCCTTTGACCTGCGGTGCTTCGGCTACTCACAGTGAGGTTATTGTAGTTTGACTGCACACATACATGGTCTCTAGCCATATGGGTCCATGCAGTGTAGATTGGCTGCAGTAGGTTCACTGTAGGAGTAGGGTATGCACCTATAAGGAATCTATCGACCTTGATAGAAGAGGAGTGATCCTATGTGATTTGTTAGACTGAGTTCTAAGACCTTGGCCAGGGCAGTAATATAAAGTGGAAAAAGAGTTTTTCACTATCGAACTCAAGTCGAATAAATCTTGACATATGACAGACGATGGGGTTTGACGAGTTGTCCATGACCTCCGTCCTGTAGGGATCCACGATAGTAGGACTGTATCACATGTTAACTGCACCTAGAGGTTCATCATTCCATTCTGCTGGGTAGCCACTACATGCTGCTAGGTGTCACTGGTGGATGGTGGGACTCATAGGGATTATCTCGATGATCGATAAACCCTAACGAGTTGAGTTGGAATCGTTCCAACCCATTGAAAGGAGTTTTCAATGATATTGAGATAGAGATCACAATATATCTCACTACCAGTCAGAATAGAACCTATGGGGTCACACACACTAGAAGTATTGACCGATCCGATGGTTGAAATCGTGATTAGGAATCACAAGTAATCAATTTGATTGATAAGAAGTTGAAGAAAGGAACAAAGGGAATTAATTAATTGGACTTAAACACAAATCCTACTTCGGGTAGGATTCCTAGAGTCCTAATTGGATTAGGACTGGGAATCCTAGTTGGAGTAGGACTGGGATTCCTATTTGGAATAGGATTCCTACAATCCTAATGAGATTAGAAATTTTGAATTGGATTCCTACTTGGAGTAGGATTCCTAGAAATCCTAATTAGATTAGGACTTCGGATTCAAATAAAGTCCTAATTGGATTAGGACTAAAATTAAATACATCCTAATTAGATTAGGATTCCTTAAGTCTAAATTAATTATTAATCTAATGAATCAACATGACTCCTAATTGGATTAGGATTGAAGAGTTCAATTGAGTCATGATTCATTCAAGTCCTAATTGGATTAGGACTAGCATAGATTGAACCCAATTTGGTTAAGCCTAATTGGATTAGGACTTAACCACATTAGGGCATCCAAATCCTTACCTAATGAGGATTAGGGCAACCATGAAGGAGGGGCACATGCCCCTCCTCCTTTCATTTTGCTTGGTGCGGCAACAAGAGGGGCCGGCGCCCCTCTTGGAATTATTTCAAGGGAGCTCCTAAAAGTTAGGAGCTCCACTTGTTATTTAAAGAGGGCTTCATGGGGGCTGACCTAATAGATGAGAAGGCTTTTTCCTTGCTGCCGTACGCCCCCTCTTGCTCCTCTTTTGGTTCAGCTGCCATTAGCAAAGGGAAAAGAAGAGGAGGCGTCTCCCTCCTCTTGGTCTTCTTCCTTGGCTTCAACGCGTGTGAAGAGAAGAAGGCTGCGAAGGGCTTTGATCTTCTTCCTCTTCTTCATCCTTCTTCTTCCTCCTCTCAAGTGCAATCAAGAGTTGATTGAAAGAGAGGACATCAGCCATCAAAGCTATCTCTGCAAGGGAGCTAGCACCCCGGTGAGATAGAGTTGGATCGGATCCTGCTTCGTGTGGATACCCGTAGAGGCCGGACGTTTGAACGGCTTCAAGCGAACCCTTTTTCCAAAACCACGAATTCAGATTTGCGGTGATCATCTACCCGCGCAAGGTGAAGATTTGATCTTCCTAATAGTTTTTAAAAGTTTTAATTCTTACCTAATTACGAAAGGTCTCGAAACAACGTTCATGCGATGAACGTCGATCCCGTGCATGCCGATTCCGCTGCCATCTGAAAAATTTTTGAAATATCAGCGGCATGGGCGGGTTCCCAACATGCATAAGTATCCAAGATTTTTTCCGTGAATAATTAATGTGGGACTAAATACACATCCACATAGGTCTTTACATGCTCTCTCTGTTTAAATTCTGACGTCCTCGTCAGGCTACCGATCTAAATTTATTCAAATTTAATCATTAGCATCATGATTGGCCTGTCGTCACTCTGAATGAGCCCGTGCCACAGTGTCTCCTAGTCCGTATGGGTCATGGATTGGATTCATTTTGATATCATTTTATAACAACCTAGGACTTCACCCATAAAAGCTAGCCAAAAGATACTTTTTAGGTTCATTAGTCCTATATAAGTACCCAAAATTTTTCTAGTAAATAACTAATATGTGATTAAACACACGCCTGTGTAAGTTCTCACAATTTCAAAATCACTAAGATGCCCAGATAACTGGAAATTATATGTTTGGATTACAAAATTAATACATCAGACTCCCACGTAACTATCAAAACAATACAAATAAAAAACTACAACGGTACTCATTAGCCTGGTTTTCCCCAGTTTGCTTAAAAGGTTGACGGCAGAACAACACCTTACTTTGCTGCAAGCCGGCATGTAATAATTTTATTGCACCCGCTCAAGACGAATAATATTTAGTTTTCTTAGCAAGAGATTAATTTGTAATTCTCCATGGAATAAATTAGCATACACAATTACAATCCGTGCTAATAAGAAAGTAGTGGGTTTAGTGTCAGCTCTCGAGTGGGGTGGGTACAAGATAGAGGATCTGGATTAACCTCTCATAGTCTCACGAGAAAAAAAAAGGAAGGAGAGAGAGTAAAAAGAGGCTAAGGTGACCAAGCCACGAAGATGGGACATTGGGTTATATCCTTTCGTATATATAGCTCCACATGCCAGATTTGTTTATAGAAATTAACAACCAAACTGAGTTAGGCCCCATTTGGCAGAATTTTTGGTGGGACAAAAAATAATTTTTAACCCTTCAAAAGTACTTTTGGATGGAATTAGGGGTGTTTGGTAAAAAAATCGAAAAATTGTTTTAGTTTTAGCAAAGTTAAACAGCTTCTTGGGAGAAGCTCCAAAATAGAGCTTCTTCGGAAAAGTACTTTTAGTATATGTCGAAAAGCTGTTTTGATTTATAATTTTTTTTGAGCTAAAATACCTATGATAAAATTAATATTAATATATAATGATAATAATTATAATATTTTATACCTTTATTATTGTATTATACTATAAATATAATATTATATTAGATTATATTATAATACATTGATATGTTATATTATATAATATCAAATTATACTATATTATTCTGCTATAGTATACAATATTATATTACTATATTAAATAATATTATATTATATTATAGTAATATTATACTATATTATAAATTTACGTATTAATACTATTATATTTTATTATGCTATGTTGTATAATACTATGCAATATTCTTTATGATCATTTTATCATACCAAAAGTATTTACTCAGTTTTAAACATATATTAAAGTTCTATAGTACTTTACAAATATAGTTACCAAACAGCAAATAATATTTTATAAAAGCTCTACTTCAAAAAGCTCTACTTCCGAAATCTCTACGGACGACAGCTTTGCTAAATGGAGACTTAGCCATCTGCTATATGTTAGGTTGGCTATTTTTTTTTTCTCTTATCCTTTTCATTGGTTGCTAAAATCATGCTTCTTGTGAAGCAGATACATCTAATAAGATTATTTTTAAAATTTCTAGCTGAAATACCAAGACTGAAAGGGTACGTTTGATCTGAGTCCTTGAGAATGGAAGTTAGCTCACCAGCTTTAAAAGGTGGACATCGACAGCTCCACAAGAGTAGGGTAAGTTTAAAGGGTGTTGATATCATATGTCCTATAAATGTGAACTTTCTAACCTGGATTTGAAGTCAAAACAAGCTCAGCTTTCGAATAAAGAAGAGGGTAAAGAACCATGCACAGCAGTCAGCGCAATGGAGCACCTTTGACCCACGTACGTAACAACACCATCATGCAATCGGGGGCCCTCGGTGCTCATACTGCCTCTGACTTCAAACCAACTCACTGTTCCATAACCATTAGCCAATTCATACCTTGCACCAGCTTTCAAGCACCCAGAGCGTGTGACAGCTTACCCTTGACCTAGTAACGGCCTTATGAGCGAGCTTTTTAATGCACACTCCACTCTGCTTATAATTCTTTTCCTCTGCGTACGTGACTCAATTCTGGCATGATTTGTTTATATTTACGTTTTGTTTACGAGCAAGCTTGCTTAAATGCTAGCTCTAGCACCCAGATTCTCTTTTATATATACCCATAGTTGCGACTCTGGGCTGTAGCTTTGACATATAACGTGAGGTTCCGATGCTGACATAGTGGGACAAATGGGAACGTTGACTCTTGAGAGGAAAAGCTTCAGTTGTGGAGGTCCAGGGACCAGGTGGCAAAATGGTTAGAGGCCAAAGTGGCCAGAGGGAAGGCCTAAATGCCTCAAAGATTCAAAGATCTTTTGGAAGATAGAGAAGATAAAAGGCTAGCAGAGGGATGGCTCTCTCCCTTCGTTGAATGAATGCCGCACGGGAGAGGAGGATGGGGTTGGGTGGTGTGGCTGGCCCGCCCTCTCCTTATTGGTGGCCAGAGGCGCGCGGTCAGCTCCACTCGATGGCCTCTCCCCCACCGGTCGTAATTGATGGAGACCTTTTGTGCCCATTACTCGGATCCCACCACGGGGTGGCTTCTGGAGATGAGGAGGGCCTCCCCATCTACCGATAGTTTTGCCCCCAGTGCAAGAGGAGATAATAATGAAGACCTCAGGCTCATGTCCTCTCCACCCCTCCCATCCATTCCAAGGTCCCCAAAGATGCTTCCTCTAATCTTTTGAAGGGAGGAAGGAAGGAAAGAAATAAATCCAGAGAGAGACTTGTTCCACTTTACGTGGACAGCACCCAAAGAGATGGTCCCGACGAGGAGGTATCCCTATCATGTCCGTTCTTCCTCCTCCTCCTTCGATGTGGATTGATGGACAGGAGTGCAATGTGGGAGGCTATCATTTTGACTGGGTGGAGGCCCGGAATCAGCCATTTCAACCGCTGAGGTGCAGGGAGAGTTGAGAGTTGAATGGTCTTCTTCTCGCGTTAGGTGGTGGATGTGACACTGAAACAATGGTGGGAGAGCTGCTTTTTTTTTTTTTTTTTGTTGGGGGGGGGGGGGGGGGGGGGCGCTCTCATATGAGCACAGCCAGCTACATCACTATCAAGAAAACTACAAAGAGCAAAAGAAACTGAGGACTGCTGAGTCCATAAAAACTCTCTGTAATGCTGGGCAGCAAAGGAGGCGACTTAATCAGCTTCTTGGTTCGCCTCCTGAAGAACGTGTCTGACCTGGATAGCCCGACACTCCCGTAGCATCTGATGCATGTTAGATAGAAGCGGGTGCTCCACCTCCTTCCGTCTCTTTGCCTAGAGGCGATCAATTAAGACAGCAGAGTCCCCCTCCAATATAATCATGTCAGCCTCCAACACATATCTTGCATAGGATAGCCCCTCCCATGCAGCTATGCTCTTTGCCCCAAGTGTCGAGGCCTCACTAGACCGACAACCCCCTGCCGTAAGCAACCTGGTACCATGGTCTCTAATCACAAATGCCACACCTGCCCACTCTCCACTGCCGAGCATGCTCCCATCAAAATTCACCTTAAGATAGCCAGGGGGTGGGGGCTCCCAGGAGACAAAAACAAATATGGGCGCTATAGAAGCGGAGAGGGGGGGTCCTAGATGTCCCTAGCCATCACCAATGAATTCAGCTCAAACGAATCAATGACTTCTACTGCCTGATGGAGAGCACGCTCAACAAGCGCCCTCAAGGGGGCCCTCCTGCCATCAAAGACTCTGGTGTTCCTGTCCAACCAAATATGATAAGCCAAGTAGACAACAGCAATACCCCACCCAACTGTGCTCGATGATCGAACGACGGACCTCACCTGCCGGAGGAAGTCCCTTGTCGCAAAACCAGAACCCCGAAGGGAAAACAAAGCCCTCCCCTAGACCTGGGCTGCCCGTGGGCACTCAAATAGGACATGACTGACAGTCTCTACCGAGTCATGGCAGTCCACACACAATGGAGAGATCCTAGCCCCTCTTCTGGCCAACAAGCACCTAGTCGGCAGGCAGTCCAAGACCACCTTTCAGATGAACAGTGCCACTCGTGGGTGAATTTGCATCCTCCAGATCCATCTCCCATCACAACGCTTGACTGTCTCACCCCTCCCTACAACCTGGATATCAGCCGACCTCACCCTGGCCGATCTAATAGTCGCCCCAAACTAGTCTGTCCTGTCCCCCTTGAGGTATCGAAATGGCAAGAACCCTCTCAACAAGCTGTACTCCAAACACCTCACGGATCAGGCCCTCGTCCCATCGGTTCCCACCGGAAACCATCAAGTCACGGGCTTTAAGGCTAGCCAATCTCACAGCATCCACCATCGTCGGCAACCGGCTCAACGGTAGCTTCGCCAACCACCCATCCTCCAGGATGTCAATGGCCTGCCCATCGCTCACCATCCACCTGATCGCTGGTAACACAACATGGGTGGAGGAGCAGATCTCCCGCCAAATGCAGGAGAAATGACGCCTAGCCCGCAACTCCACTCCAGTTAAGTAGGCACTGTACTTAGCCCTCATCAGGGCACTCCACAGACCATCCAACTCCAATATAAACCTAGCCGCATGCCGCACTACAAGGACCTCACGCCTCGCCCGCAGTGACATGATCCCCAGTCCACCATATCTGAGCGGCTGCCAAACCACCTCTCATGCCATCAGATGAATGCCTCTCCTACTGTCTCGTCTGCCCCACATAAAATTTCTGAACAGCTGCTCTATAGACCTCAAGAGGGACATAAGCACCTGTGTGCTTAGCAACAAATACACCGGAATCGAGCTCAGAACCGACCGCACCAGAATGATGCGCCCCATCATGGATAGAGCATCCCCCTGCCACCCCTCCAGTCTGCGTCTAATGCTCTGCTCAATCTTGGAGCAATCACTTTGCCGAAGACGGCTGCCTGTAATAGGAACTCCGTAGTACCTTATCGTGCGATCCTGCTCATCCACGCCCAAAATCTCTCTGATGAAAGCCTTGACCTGTGGTTGGGTCCTCGGGCTGAAACAAATGGAAGACTTACCCCTGTTTACCATCTGACCAGACGCAGAACAATAATCATCTGGGATATCACGGATCACCCTCGCAGACCGACGCATCGCTCGAGCCAACAACAGACAGTCGTCGGCGAATAATAGATGTGAGATTCAATACTCCCCTGCCGCCGGCCTATACACCTCCAGGATCTGCTGCTCTGCCGCCTGCCAAAGAGCCTTCGATAATGCACCAAAACAGAGAATAAAAAGTAATGGGGACAACGAGCAGCCCTGCCGAAGACCAATCGCTGACTCAAAGAATTATATAAGTGAGCCATTTAACAAGATGGCAAAGGATGGAGAGCGAATACACCCCATGACCCAGTCAATCCACTGCTCATGGAAACCAAAACTCACCAGTGCACTGTGCAGGAAGTCCCACTGCATCCTGTCGTAGGTCCTCTCCATGTCTAATTTGATTCTCATCAGACTCCTCCGACTCGGGGCCCTCTGAAGATCATGCATAAACTCCTGAGCAATAAGAATATTGTCAGTATTACTCCGCCCTCTCACAAAAGCACCCTACTTAACCAACTCCCAAGAGGCCTTATTTCCCCAGTAGGAACAGGTGACATACACGTGGAACATTAAAACTTGTGTTTCATCATGTCATGATGCATCTAAACGATTTCATTGTCGTGGCCTCGAAATAAATCTTAGGGCTCCCCATTTATATTGCTGTCCTCGTACAGTAGATATAAATTAATTTTATTTAAAAAAAATATTTACATAATATAAATGTTCGGAAAAAATCTGCCCCTTAACTATATCCATCTTATACTAATCTTTATTTCAATGATTAATTTTGTGTCTTTGTCCATATGCTAGAAACATATATAGTTTCACTTACTAGTCAAGAGATGAAAGAATTTACGGTTCTATCACTTCGGAGATTTTATTTAAGAAAACTACGTACGTGCCATCCTTCTCTCTTGCACTATATCCTTTCTCCTGATTTTATGGGCTGCATCCACACCAGTTGGGTGTGAGGTGCCATTGTACCAAAAAAAAAAAAAATTATAAGATTCGAGAATTAGTTGAGGAAACCATAATTCAGGATTAGTTGACACTTAAAGAGTGTTAATGCTTATGGAACCAATTCTAGTCCTATTTGATGCAGAGCCCACATCATGCAGGCACAATATTAAGTCGCACTAATTCAAATCTGTACCGCATTGATGATCTGACATAAAATTTACGACCATAAATTCTGCCATCAGTCAGTGATCAATATTTTGGCATTGATTTAACTTCTGATGCCGCCAATTCATGGTGCATCTTATCATGCCATCATGTAGCTTTAGCAACTCAACTCTTGCTTTTCTTGATTTGCATATGTTATATAATTGACTACTGTTTTAGACTAAAGGATCAAACCCTCGTATAATCCCATCCCTCCTAGGCCACTAAAATAGAACCTCAGAAGATCTTATGACCAATTTCTATTCTATCCATTCACGAATTCCGTTGGGCACATGCTATGTAATCATTATTACTATACTTAACAATTAATAATATAACATTCTAATTTTTATACCGAGATTTTAAATCGATTTTTTCATGGAATGGAATGCCCTACTATTATATCTTGTTCTAGCAAGTTGTTCTGTTTTAGACCCCATATGTACCCTCTATCTTCCTCTCTCCTTTTTTTTTCCTTCTTTTTTTTTTTATTTTTTTTCTTTCTTTCCTTTTCCTTCTTTCTTTCTTTTTTTTTTCCTTATCTTTGTTTCTTTTCTTTTTCTTCTTCTTTCTTTTTAGTACTCCTTAATTTGCTTCTTTCTTTCTTTTATTTTTCTTCTTTTTTCTCCTTCCTTTCTTTCTTTCTTTCTCTATATGGATGGGTTCAAAGTTCTAGCTCTGTCTCGATCCCATTTTCTTATAGAAATAAGATGGGATGGCTGCGATGCCCTCCATCCTGCCAAGACTTAAAATTTTGTTGTATACATCAACAATAGGAGCTGTTATAGAAGGAAAGTTTGGGGGGGGGGGACAAGGATGCCACATATACGGTCCTATTGATGCATCTAGTATTTGTTCTTGTTAAAAAGTGGTTTGGCTGCTATATAGGGCAAAAAAAGATGGCGAAACCACCCATCAGAGCCACCGTTAAAGGTTGTGGTATATCTTAAAAGACCTACATCTACAGCCGTGACAATAGGAGAATGATTGGGTAGTATACCAATTTGGCCACTATTAATAGAATAAATGATTTCTTTTACTTTTGAATTCCAAATAATTTGATTAGGAGACAATACACAAAGATTTAAGGTCATTTCTTCAATTTGTTCTCCATTTCCAAGTTCATAGCTTTCGTAGTAGCTTCATCGATGTTATCTACCAAATTAAAGGCCTGCCTCTGGAAAGAATCAATTGAAACCCCCTAATTGTTTTTGCAAGACCAAAATATTTCTGCTCCTAATCACTGATTGGTCAAAATAATATAAGCTTGAGCCCATAGGTCCTCCAATAAAGACCCAATAACAAGTAAATAAGACAGCAAATAGCCTAACAAGTATTAGTACATGGTTTAAATTCTATTTTATCAACACTTCTACCTCTCCCTCAAGTTGGAGCATATATCAATTGTTTCAAGCTCAACAACGTTATACTTCAACAGATTTGTCAGAGAAACTTAGCAAGCACGTCTGCAAGTTGGGTGCTAGGTCAACATGTGGTACAAAAAAAAAAAATCCTTATAGTTGGCAACTTTCTTCTGAACAAAGTGACAATCTACTTCAATATTTGCAGTCATCGCAGCGAAAACCCGCTTTGTTGCGGTGTACATGGCAATTTGGCTATCATATAGGACTCATTCTCACTTACTAATGTGGGAATTCTATCATAACTCACATGTGGCTAATGCAAAAGATCATGCAATAGCTCTATATTTTTCTTTTGCATGACGTGGCTTCTACGAACTTTCTTGCTTTCCCAAGTATCTAAATTCTCCCCACAAATGCACAATATTTAGATGTAGATCTTCTATCATAAGAATACCTTACCTAGTCAGCATTTGAATATTCCCAAACATTTTAATGCCCTCCTGCACTATAGAATATTTCTTGACCAGGTGTTCTTTTCAGATATATCTAAAAGTCCAATATGCCACTTCAAGATGAGGAGCATGAAAACTGTGCATATTTTGGCGAACTACACCAGCTACATAAGTAATATCAGGTCAAGTAATTATTGAATTTGCCAGCCATCCTACTAGTCAGAAATAAATTTTCAGATCAAGTAGAAAATTCCCTTGGCCAACATACAACTTTAAGATGGCCTTCTAGTGCCTTCAGGTCTATGACTTACTATTCTCTATGAGAGAACTGCCACTTTCTTGCAATAAACCTAAACTTTTGAAAAATAATGGAGTTGGTCTAAATCTTTGACCTTAAATTGAATTTCTTTAAAAAATCGATCTCGACTTGGTCATCTCTTGTGAAAATAATATCTTCAACATGTACAATAAAAAAATTATATCATGAGAAGTCTTCTCGATAAAGAGAGAGTGGTTAGCTTGACTTCTGTTAAATCTGAAGTCAACTAAAGAATGACTGAATTCGTCTAATCAGGCATGTGAAAATTGTTTCAATCCATAAAGTGGTTTTTCAGCTGATACCCAAGTTCTAACCCTTTAGGAGAGAACAAGCTTGGCAGTGGATCCATATAAAGCTCCTTGCATGCATAGGTCTCCATGCAAGAAAGCATTCTTCACATCAAGATAAAACATGGACCATTTATGGTTAACAACTACTGAAATAACAATTTGAAGAAAGTTAAGAATTGCTATTAGAATGTTTTGAAGTAATCTATACCATAACTGTGAGTATAGTCCTTGGCTGTAAGCCATTTTTTGGACATCTCAATTGCTTTATACTTAAATATATACACCCAACGACATCCAACTATCTGTTTTTTTCAGGTAAAGTTTCTAAATAAATCCTATGCTCCTTTTTTGTATAGTTCTTCCATCTCAACTATCATAGCCTTCTCTACTCAAGATGTGAGAGAGTTTCCTGAAAATTCTTAGGAGTAGATCAAAGAGTGCAACAGCGAAAGACTCATAAACTGGAGAGAGTGAGTCGAACCAAACAAAATTAGAAATAGGATGAGAGATACAGGGATATTTTTAGTTTTGGAAGAGCATTGGACAAATCATTATCAGTTACAAAAATAGATGTAGAATTGATACTCTGCACCTGTGTTTCCAGCTGAGATGTCGACTGATACCTTGTCTTCGAATGCCGTGTTCTTCTTCCTCCTAATCTAAGCAATCATTTGAGGAGACTCCATAAGACATAGTAGATAGCTCATCAAGTAGTAAAGAAAGTATAGGAGGAATAATTATAGTTTTATTACTAACTTCATGAGTAGAATGACCTTTCTCAAAGTAATGTAAAAATATCTTTATGAAAGGTGACATTTAGAGGGATATGCCTTTTAAGGGAGATAAGATCATAACACCCATATCCATTTAGTGAGCATGAACATAGTAGAAAAATATATTTGAAGGATCTAGGATGTAATTCTTTCTTAATGGACTAGGATTATCCACGAGGCAGACACAACCAAAGACACGTTGATTATTGACAAGGTAGTTTAGGATATAACACTAGAATGGAGCTCCCATTACCTAACAATAGATGAAAAAGCCTTATTAATTAGATAGTATGCAGTTAAAATGACATCACTCCAATAAGAAATTGGGACATTCCTATCAAAAGAAAAAAAACATGAGATACGTCCAAAAGATTTTGGCTTTTCATTTCAACAACTCCATTTTACATTGAGGCATGTAACCACAAGACGTCTACAGAAAAACCCTTCATCGTGGAAAAGAGATAAAAACTCATAGGACATGCATTTTTCGATCATTATGGGTTCTTGAATTTTAACATTGACATTGAATTACTTAAAAACTTCTCTGTGAAAAATTTTAAAGATTGAGAATGTTTAATCTTTTTTTCATGAGATAGATCCATTTCATGCGAAACCATTTATCAGAAACCTATTAAAATCTTGGAAAATTACAGTTTCACCCCTCTACTTTTACTGCTTTGCACTTTCACCATCTCGGGTTTAAAAACTTTGAATCAGATCCTCTGAGTTATCATTAATTCTGACCTAATAGGATCCAGCAATTCATCTCCATTAACAGGATCTTAAGAAGTGGTGTCACATGTCCATCATAAAGTAACTTAAGCACTAAAATGTGTTGGGAACCCACCCATGCTGCTGATATTTCAAAAATTAAATCAGATGGCAGCGGAAGAGGCATGTGCGGGATCGACGTTCATCGCATGAACGTTGTTTCGAGACCTTTCGTAATTAGGTAAGAATTAAAACTTTTAGAACTATTAGGAAGATCAAATCTTCACCTTGCGCGGGTAGATGATCACCGCAAATCCGTGGTTTTGGAAGAGGGTTCGCTTGAAGCCGTTCAAACGTCCGGCCTCTACGGGTATCCACACGAAGCAGGATCCGATCCAAGCTCTCTATCTCACCGGGGTGCTAGCTCCCTTGCAGAGATAGCTTTGATGGCTGATGTCCTCTCTTTCAATCAACTCTTGATTGCACTTGAGAGGAGGAAGAAGAAGGATGAAGAAGAGGAAGAAGATCAAAGCCCTTCGCAGCCTTCTTCTCTTCACACGCGTTGAAGCCAAAAGGAGGAAGAAGGGATGTCGCCAAGCTCTCCTTTGCTTGCACCTTGCTTGCGGCTGAACACCAAGGGAAAGGAGAGGGCCACGGCTTGGAGGAAGAGAGGTTTCAATCTCGAGGGGGGCCGGCCCTAGTCCTCCTTTTAAAGTGAGTGGAGCTCCTAACAATTAGGAGCTCCATGATAACTTACCAAAGAAGGGGCGCCGGCCCTAGCTCTTCATGTCGCCCTAGCCAAGTGGAGAGGGGCTGATGTCCCTCTTACTTGGTTAACCTAATCCTCTTTCAAAGAGGATTAGGTGCCTCTCTCATGGTTTAATCCTAATCTAATTAGGATTTGCCAAATTGGGTTCAATCTATGCTAGTCCTAATCCAATTAGGACTTGAATGAACCATGACTCAATTGAACTCTTCAATCCTAATCCAATTAGGAGTCATGTTGATTCATTAGATTAATAATTAATTTAGACTTAAGGAATCCTAATCCAATTAGGATGTATTTAATTTTAGTCCTAATCCAATTAGGACTCTATTTGAATCTGAAGTCCTAATCCAATTAGGATTTCTAGGAATCCTACTTCAAGTAGGAATCCGATTTTGATTCAAAATTCCTAATCTTATTAGGATTGTAGGAATCCTATTCCAAGTAGGAATCCTAGTCCTACTCCAATTAGGATTCCCAGTCCTAATCCAATTAGGACTCTAGGAATCCTACCCGAAGTAGGACTCTTGTTTCAAGTCCAATTAATTAATCCCCTTTGTTCCTTCTTCAACTTCTTATCAATCAAATTGATTACTCGTGATTCATAATCACTTTTCAACCATCGGATCGGTCAATACTTCTAGTGTGTGTGACCCCATAGGTTCTATTCTGACTGGTAGTGAGATATATTGTGATCTCTATCACTATATCATTGAAAACTCCTTTCAATGGGTTGGAACGATTCCAACTCAACTCATTAGGGTTTATCGATCATCGAGATAATCCCTGTGAGTCCCACCATCCACCAGTGACACCTAGCAGCATGTAGTGGCTACCCAGCAGAATGGAATGATGAACCTCTAGGTGCAGTTAACATGTGATACAGTCCTACTATCGTGGATCCCTACAGGACGGAGGTCATGGACAACTCGTCAAATCCCATCGTCTGTCATATGTCAAGATTTATTCGACTTGAGTTCGATAGTGGAAAACTCTTTTTCCACTTTATATTACTGCCCTGGCCAAGGTCTTAGAACTCAGTCTAACAAATCACATAGGATCACTCCTCTTCTATCAAGGTCGATAGATTCCTTATAGGTGCATACCCTACTCCTACAGTGAACCTACTGCAGCCAATCTACACTGCATGGACCCATATGGCTAGAGACCATGTATGTGTGCAGTCAAACTACAATAACCTCACTGTGAGTAGCCGAAGCACCGCAGGTCAAAGGATCAGTCACACTACTGCAACATCAAACAAGTCACTGACGAGTGGATAGACATCCAAGTGACTTCTTGTCTTGGTCACGCTCAGTACCCTTGTTCTCTAACAAGCACCTGCACTATCACTTCAGTGTCCCTACACTGTGGACTCAAGTCTCGTCCATCCAGAAGGAAAGTGATCTGTGCACTGATCGGATCGATCACCGTCCTCGTGATGATCCATTGATCAGGAGCATTTAGAAATTAATCACCAATGATACATGGCTCAAATTCTCAACTATTGAGAATATGTATCATCATCTTATTAATTTCTTGGACGATTCATAGACACATAAACAATATGAATGAAAAGATGCCTTTTATTTATTCAATAATAAATAGTCAAGTACAAAATTATGTCCCTAGAATCAACAATGTGTCAGCCAAATTGGCTTATAGGGCATACATCTAACAAAATGCTCTGCTTCAACTGCCATTAATTGTATATCAGTAAGCAATGTTGATGAACTATAACAACTGATTATCAATTGAAGTGAAATGGAAACATGCTGCATTCAAACATTTACATGGGCAATAATGCACTCAGTCTGAGTTACAAGAACCGAAATAGTAACAATCTTAGATGCCTACAAAATTTACAAGAGTTTATGGTTCTTTTATACACTAAGACTGATGCAAAATTAAAATTGTTCTCCCAAGTGCAGGAGAATCGCACAAGTAGTAAAATCTCGGGAGTCCGAGGTCGAATCCTCAGGGAACGATCTATAGATTATTAGCGTAATTTTTAGATGTAATTTTCAGTTAAATAAATTTGTGGATTAAAATGATGTTTTGGTTTTCAGAAATTTAAAATGCAGAGAATAATAAACACAATTCAATGAAATAAAAATGGTAGGGATCTGGAATCCCCCTTGATGATATTGCATCCAAGGAATAAACTCTATGGTTCTTGATTAAAGATTAAATGTAGGATAGATCTAATCATGGTATATGTTTCATGAACATATGAACTCAATTTCTAAGCATCCATCGTGCTTTCTACGTTTACGACGAATCAAATACTAAAGCAATCCATATATCAATAATCATAATCCATTAAAGATCTATCTATGAAATAACTACGCATGGATCAAGAACATATTAATAAATATAAACCATTGAAAGCAAAAGTTTAGAGTTTACTTCAAAGAGCAATACATCAAAGGTTCATCCATCTCCCTCCCTAAGAAATTAGCCACCCATTTTAAAAATTAGTCCCCCTTTCATTTTCCCCTTTTCCTTTCTTTCTTTTTTCTTTTCGGAAACAGGGGAGGCCCTGTTTCCCTTTCTCTTTTTTTTTTCTTTTGACAGAGGGCCCTCCTCTGTTTCTTCTTTTCTTCCGAATGAGGGATACCTCCTCCCAGCCGAGAGAGCCCTCCTTTTAAAATGCGATGAGTCCCTGATCTCCCGAAATACGTGGAGATGCCGAGTATCCCGGACGCGAGAAGCTCGGACGTGGATGGATCGCGATCTTCGCGGGATGCACGCGGATGCTGGAAACTGGAAGAACCTAGGATGCATACGCTGAGATCACGGACGCAGGATGTCTGGGAGAGGCTAGATCGCGGTGGATTTTTGCACGCGGACGGCCGGGACTTTGCTGGGATGCGGGATCTTCGAACGCGGACGGCTGCAGGATGTTGGGAGGTTGGGTAGCAAACGGATGAGCTTGAGATGGAGCTGGGACACGGAGACTGCGAGGAAGACGGAAGGCTGGGAGCTGATGTGGCTGGAACTCCGAAGAAGCTGGAACGGAAGCTGGTTCGGACGCGGAGGATCGCAGATGCTGAGATGCATGGGAGAACTGGGATGTATGCTCTGACTTGCGGGAGAAGCGGAAGGAAGCTGAGATCTGGGACTCCTGCGGGATCTGGTGAAGGCTGAAAATCGTGGTGGATGCTGGGAGCTGATCACACGCGCTGGGATGCGGCGGAATCGCCACGGACGGCCGGATGTTGGACTCGGGACGCTGAATGCTTCGTGGACGATGTGATATGGGCTCGGCTGAAGCACGGATGTGTGCAGGATTCCTTCAAATGGACTTAGTCGAAATGGGGAGGACATGCTGCTGCTGGATGTGGCTGCAACTGGGACTGACCTCATGTGGTTGACTAGTCACCTACTATGATGCATCTTTTTAAACCCAATGTGCATTTTAACTTTGATTTCCGATCACCTGCACCCCACAAAAATATAATATTAATACAGCACTTCTATCATTATTTGTTAGCAATAATACTAATTTAAGTGATGTGTAGATCGCACTTTTGTGCTCTCATCACACCCCCCAACTAGCTTATTGCTAGTCTCTAGCAATTCAGAGTAAATAATAACATGAGAGTACAAAAAGTGTTGGTTCATCCTTTGATGTTTTATTAGAACTAATTGCATAAAATTAAGATAAATACTCACTTTCGTAGGAATCACGATTGCACTTAGCACGTGCAACAAGCCGTTAAACCCCTAGGTTACCCTAGTGGACGAGTGTTGTCTCGTGAGGGTTTTCAGGGATGCTACCCACAAACATTATGAATGATATGACATGAGATTCTAATAGAAATATGAAATAAATCTTAAGCTAATACACATGTAATTAATTGATATATATTTTCAAGCATGGCAACTGTCAAGGCAAGGAAATATAAAAGTGTAGTGTGCATCAAACCGCTTGACTTTCTCAGAGTACTAATACCTCCACCACAACAGAGCACCGCCTGAGTTTTAGGTGCACTACTCAAGTCCACAAATATTTTCTACACTTTATTAGAACCTGATCCATCAAATTTTCAGAATATCATTTGTTGTCTAAATTTGTCAAGAATGGTTCGCATATAAAGAAAGAGCTATCAATCTCAACTAAACAACCCGGGTACACAGAGGTCCAATACAATGGAGTCAAACCAGCCATTACCACATGTCACTAGGTTCAGCCTAACCAACTCATTCATGCTTATTTTTATTTCATTTTTTTTTTCTTTCAATACACATGACAACTACAGCTATCCAACCCCATTAGGCTTTAGTAAGGTCCATGTAGCGAGCTTTCAGTCAATGACCCCCGATCCAGTTGGCTCAAGACATTAGGTGAAACACCTCTCGGACTTAATTACTCGAACTAGACTACGCCACGAGGCCAGACTTGTCATCATAAGTATTTTTTTTTCTTTGAATAATAATTATGCAAGAAAAGAAATGGTAGACTGAACCATATAAATATTTTTTATTATATATGTGACTGCATCGTGACTATAGGTCAACCAAAGTCGGATCATAAGGCACCTAAGTAATCTAGTCGGAATATTTAACCTCTATCTTTATGTGAAAACCAAATCCTGAACCTTATGGTACGAACAAGGATACTCATACTTCTTTTATGGATAAGGCTAACAAAAATGCAGTTAACAAATATGAACTCCTGAGGCCTTCCTATTGTCATTAAGTACACGTGTGGGGATCTAATAATAGGTCTCTGATCAATCATAGTATGCATGTGTTCCTGCCTTAATAGTTGCACAAACTCAATATGAAAATACATGTGCATTTGCTCAGAAAAGAAAGCAATAGAATAAATCAAATGCAAAAACAAGTTTTTATTTTATTTTATTTTATTTTTATTTATTTTTTTTTTTTGGATCAAAATTTTCCTCCCCCCAACTTAAACATTGCATTGTCCTCAATGTAAAAAAAATGCAAGAAAACTATATATGAGAGACAATAGAGAAAATAATAGAGAGAAGAAGAATACCTTGAGCTGTTGATTTTCAAAAAAAGAAGACCTACAAAATAAGAAGTGTTGCTGGAAATTGGACCCAGGGGCGATCGTCCGTCGAGGAGGGGGAGCTGTCGGCGGACGCGAGGGAGTGATGATGCGTCGGCGGGCGGCGTCCTCTGTCGGGGTGCCTGCAGAAAAGCCGGTGGCCGGGTCTTTCGGCGCCGGCCCTCCGATGCTTAAGTCAGAGGGGGCAAAATAGTGTTCAAAGAAAATGGGAGCAGTAGTGTTTTTTCTCTCCCTCTCTGTTCCCCCCCCGCCCTTGAGAAGCACGGTTCCCTTTTATAGGGGGGGTTTACCTGCGATGTGACCGGACAAGGCCGTCGTACAGCTCGGCATGTTGCTTGATCTGGTGCACGGACAAGTAAATAATTACACTGATGTCGGAGGTAAGGCCGTCGTACAACCTGAGCCGTCACGCGATCGGGTGAATCATTGCATTGATGTCGGCGGTGAGGCTGGGGTCAGACTTATCATGGCGGACAGGACTCTGCCGAGCTGATTTGCCGTGGAGAACTGAGGATCCGTAGATGAAAGGAGCCACGCGCAGTAATTGTTGCGTAGGCCGGAGATTCACATTAATTGTTGCGTAGGCCGGAGATTCACATTAATTGTTGCGTGAACTGGAGATTTGCCGGGATCATGTGTAATAAATGCTGGGGCAGTGGCAGGATATGGCCCTTGGCCGGACCTCGGAGAGGTACGGCCGCGGCAGGTGGTCGACAAAGACCAGCCTTTGAGGTCGGAAGTCCTCTAGGTCGGATGATCCGGGATCGGACGTTCTGGGGTCGGGCGCCGACCTCAGTCGTCCGGGGTCGTCGACTGCGTAGTCTTCCGGTGGCAGGGTTATTGTATTACTGGGGGAAAACCGTATTCCTTCAACACTACCCCCCGACTTCCGAGTTCGAGCTGCAGGCTCGGACGTGGGAAGTAGAAGTTGTTATCGTGGTTATCGAGGTCGAAGGGGATCACGCCCGCACCCCTAAAGCTTCTGTAACGAAGTCCGCGCCTTTTGAACCTTCGAGGTCGCTTCATGTGGTGGATTTATGATGAGGTCCGTGCCCTTAGGCATTTCGAGGTAGTTATGGCGTGGGCTGCGCCCTTTGGCCCGTCGAGATCGCTTTATACAGCGGACTTATGACGGGGTCTGCACCCTTACGTATCTCGAAGCAGCCATGATGATGATTACGCCGTTTAGATCTCCGAGATCGCTTTGTACGGCGAGCTCATAACGAGGCTCCCCGGGCCCGATGAGGTGGCGCCTCGACCTTATAATCGAAGCCGCCTCCTTAAATAGGCACGCCGTTTTGCGCTTCGAAATGAGCACGTGGCATGATTTGAGGTCGGACGTTTCCGATTTCGTATTGGCGGAATAACGATCTGGGAGGCTGGGGTTATCTCGGCGCTCCACGTGTCCCTGAGGCTTATTAAATGAAGGGAGCGGAGGTGATGTCCGCTCGTCTTTTAAGGTGATCCGGTTTAGTGGGCCTATGATGAGGCCGTGAGATCCGATGGGACGGCGCCTCGGTTGCGTACCCGGGATATTGATCCGGAGTGAATGCGGTGCTTCGGGTTCCGAGGTTGACACTTGGCGCGATCTGGATGGGGGATGAAAACTAAGCCCGCCAATCCGGGCCGTCAGGGGGGTCTATATAAGCCCCTCGAGTCTGCCCTAATAGTCCTATTTGGTCGCCCTTTGCTTTTGTCGTCCCTACCTCCATTCTCTCTCCCAACGATACTTTGCCGACGGTCCCCGGAGTGGTTTCCGGCAACTCTTTCCGTAGGTTCTTGCCCCGTGTTATTTAGGGTTTCCCTTCTTCTCCTACCTACTCCTCTCATCTTTTAGTTTACTTCAATTTTCTGAAAAAATGGGTCTTGGTCCGGAGGAGGTAGGGTCAAGCTTATCGAGGGAGGAGCTGGAGTTAATCCGCTCCCGGTTCTTCTTCCAGCCCGGGTTTCATCTCGAAACTGCAGGGCCGGAAGACAGGGTGACGCGGCCGCCCCCAGGTCGGATCGCGATTTACCGCGAGACGCTCTGGGCCGGCCTGCGGTTCCCTGTTCACGAGTTTGTGAACAACTTGCTGGTGGAGTATCAACTCGTCCCAGCACAGCTTGCTCCGAACTCGTGGAGAACTATCATCGGGTTCTTGTCCTTGTGCCTCGCGCATGGGATTCCGATCTCGGTGAGCATTTTCCGCCGGTATTTTTTATTAAAGAAAAATCCGGCGGATGCAGAGTGGCTATACTTCGCCTTTCGGGGTGGTATGTCGCTCTTCCAGGGTGCCCCTTCCTCTATTCATGAGTGGAAGGAGAAATTTTTCTTTCTTGCATCTGAGGTGCCGTGGGGGTTCAACCCGAGGTGGGGGCATCCTCGGTTGAAGACTCTCAACAGGCTCTCCGATCCCTCGGGGAGGGAGCTGAGGGTCTTGGACTCCCTACGGGCCCTCGGGAAAGGATTCAACCTAACCGAGCTCCTACGGGAGGGCGCCTTGGCGAGCGTGGGTTTGAGCTCGGCGCGCCCCGAGGGTAAGAATAGTTGTCTCGTCCTATTTTTACCTATTTCTTCTTTTCGCTAACACTGGTCTGACACTCGAAAAAATTTTTGGTTTCAGACATCCCCCACATGCCGACTAGCAGCACATCCCTCTTTTCTCGGCTGAAGAGGCGGGAGGCTGAGGCCGGCGGGGCCATCCCTCAGCCCCGGAAGAAGTCGAAGTCGGCCGCTGCTTCCACCTCGGCCGGGACGGGAGGCCCGGAAGCGGGGGTCTCTGCGGACGCCCGAAGGCGGGCGCCAGATACCGGCGATACGGGCTCGGCAGCCCCACTCCGTTCTACCCCTGTCGCCCAGCGGGGAGGACCGATGGTGATCCGACTGCGGCCTTCAGAGCCCGGGCCGAGCAGGGGCCCCGAGGTCCCCAGCTCGGGCAAGCCGAGCTCCCCGAGGGATCAGGCGGGGAGGTCAGCCGAGCCGGGGTCCCCAATCCTTGAGGGGAGCTCGGCCTTCCACGATGCCGATACCGTGCGCGCGGTATGTCGGCACGCCATGCTTCCAGCGGACCGGGCCGAGTTTCGGAGGGCGTCGCTGGAAGAGATCATCGACAGTACCTACTGTAATACTGTTCGGGTGAGCTATTGCCTTAACCTCTCATTGGCTACTAACTTATGCATACACTGCCTGCTTTTTACTTATAGCTGCTTTCTTCTTCTTTTTTCCTCTTTTGCAGCGTATCCATGAAGTCGACTCCCTGGTGTTTATTGCCCAAAGTTGTCAGGCGGAGACTCGACGACTCAGCCGGCAGTTGGAGCCGGCCAAGAAGAGGGTCACTGAGCTGGAGGCCGCGCTGGCCGAAGCCGAAGCGCGAAGGGAAGCCACCGAGGCCGGGCGACTCGCCATGGTCGAGGTGCTCGAAGAGGAGAGGGCCGCCCATTCGTTGACGAAATCGGCCCTGCGTGCCTCGGAGGCGCGCCTGGGGGAGGCCCAGTCTGAGGTCGCGGGTCTGAAGTACGAGGCTGGGGTCTTCCGCCTCAAGATCGAGCAGCTCGAGGCCCGGGAGAAGAGGGCGCTCGAGCGGGCCGAGAACGCCATGGAACTCTTCAAGGAGTCAGAAGAGTTCCGCGATATGTTAGAGGAGGAGACTGTGGACGGGTTCCTCTGGGGCTTTGACAACTTTCGGAAGCAGATGGCCCGGATATGCCCCCAGTTCGACCTCTCGACGGTCCGTCCGAGGATGAGGTTCGGGTACGGCCCCGACGACGACGACGACGATATCCCCGCTGCCCTCGTGTCCGAGGAGGACCTTGCTGAGGTCGAAGCCGAGGCAGCTGAACCGGCGAGGGCGGAGGCCATACCTCGTGAAACCAGCGAGGTTGTTCCCGCGGCGCCAGCCGAGGCCCCCGCCGTAGACCCTGAGCCCGCGCCCGCTGCAGACCCTGAGCCCGCGCCTACTGAAGACCCGCAGGTCATTCCTGTAGACGACGAGGGTGATGCTAATGAAGCCGCCACCTCTTAGGACTTTGGTTTTTTCTTTGTTCATTGTAAACGAGGTCGGCCTACAACTTTGTAAAAGGCCGGCTTCTAGTTTTGTACTTAGCCTTTTGGCGTTTCATCAATGAAAGCTTTTTCTTTCACTTCTACATTTATTCTTCTTCTCTGTCTTTTTCACTCGGAAACGAGGTCGGTACTTCTGCCGACTCTCGACTTCGTATCCGAGCCTTCGGATAATATTAATAAAGACATGTTCTTTGGCTATGTCTTACCTTTCTTCTGGTGTGTATAAGTGTCCGAACTCTGATTACGCTAGCTAGGGGGGGCTCCGAGCTTAGACTTTAGGAAATTTCACCAAGTCTTGTAGCTCGGATTCGTAGGTCGCAGAGGTTGCCAAGTTTGGCTTTTAGGTTCTCATGGCTCCGGGTTCGGGCTTCGGGCCCCCAAGTGGGGCTGCGCTAGACCTACATAGGTCGCCACCGAGGTGCTCGGCCAAGCTTTTGGGCCTGGCTCTTGGGGCGCAGGCCCGTAAGAAAGTTGTCCCCCAAAGGGGAGCTTAGGCCAATAGTCACATCGTCGCCAGATTTTTCGCAGTCATTGCCCTCGGACTCTGCCGAGATTCAGGCGAGCGGGATTGGGGCCTGTAAGGAACACCTCGGCCTTTGAGGTTATCTTCACAGGTTGACATCGGAGCCTGGGCATGGGGGCTGAATTTGGCCCTTGCCCATAAGGGTTTATATGAGTTGTGGTGGAGATCGTCGGTAGACGAAGCATGCACAAGGTCAACGGGAGATTAATCTTACACCGACTTGTAGAAGCAATCCGACCTTGGCCAGATTAAGGTCCCGATTTCAATCGGGGTTTCATTGTCAATACGTAGATAAATATAACAAGACGAGCATCAAATAGGATGTACCTTTTGTGTCTCCAAAATTGCGCCCCTCGTATCAGAGTAGGTGGCCTTATCTCCTCGCCAACTTCCGGAGTCATTCTTTGACTTTTGAGGAGCTCGGGCTTCTCATGAGCCCTATGGCGCCCGCCGAGGTTGAGGGGGTTTGGGGATGCTCCATCAATCTGCGACTCTTCCCGAGGTCGAGGGAGTTTGGGACTCTACGGTCGAACCTCGGGGCATCCGATCTTAGTCAGGAGGTCGTGCGCCAGGTCGCTGGGTCTGGGAACGCGCTATCGACCTGCGACGCTTTCCGAGGTCGAGGGAGTTTGGGACTCTACGGTCGACCCTCGGGGCATCTCGACCTTAGTCGAGGGATCGTGTGCCAGGTCGGTGGGTCTGGAAACGCGCTACCGACCTGCGACGCTTTCCGAGGTCGAGGGAGTTTGGGACTCTACGGTCGACCCTCGGGGCATCTCGACCTTAGTCGAGGGATCGTGCGCCAGGTCGGTGGGTCTGGGAACGCGCTACCGATCTCGTGCGCCAGGTCGGTGGGTCTGGGAACGCGCTACCGACCTGCGACGCTTCCCGAGGTCGAGGAAGTTTGGGACTCTACGGTCGACCCTCGGAGCATCTCGACCTTAGTCGAGGGATCGCGCGCCAGGTCGGTGCTCCGCTGTCCTGCAATATTTCCCGAGGTCAAGGAAGTTTGGAACTCTACGGTCGAGCCTCGAGGCATCCCGACCTTGGCCGAGGAATCTGGGGATCACAAACGACCCAAGGTTAGAAGAGATAACTGTAATTATTGGAATGGTCGGATCATATGTAAAAAGGAGACCGAATCCGTGTTTTTGGTTGTCTTGAACCCCTAGGGGTCTTATTGGTAGTACATTCGTAGATTCTCGGAATTCCAGCTTCGCGGAATGGGGGTCCCTTCGAGAGATTTCAGCTTGTATGCTCCGGATCGTTGTACTCGGGCGATTTGATACGGCCCTTCCCAATTCGGGGCGAGCTTTCCCTGCTCAGTTGGCTGAGAGGCCTCGGCCCTCCTGAGGACGAGGTCCCCTACTTTGAAGAGCTTGGGCTTGACCCGAGAGTTGTAGTATTGAGCCGTTTTTTGTTGGTATCTTGCCATACGGACCCGGGCGACCTCTCGTGTCTCTTCGACGAGATCCAGGTTGTTTCTGAGCCGAGAAGAGTTGGAGTCAGGATCATAATGCTCCACTCTTGGGGAAGGGAGGCCGATTTCCAGTGGGATGACAGCCTCCGTGCCGTATGCCAGGTTGAAGGGGGTCTCGCCGGTGGGCAATCGGAACGTAGTCTGATAAGCCCAGAGGACGTTGTACAGGTCCTCAACCCATTGTCCTTTGGATCGGTCAAGCCTGGCCTTGAGTCCCTGCAAAATAGTACGATTTGTTACCTCAGTTTCTCCATTTGTCTGGGGATGGGTGACCGAGGTGAAGCAGTGGTCGATGCCGAGCTCAGAGCAAAATTCTCTGAAGTGGACGTTGTCGAACTGCCGGCCATTGTCGGATATAAGGATACGGGGGAGTCCGAATCTACAGATAATGGACTTCCACACGAAGTCCCGCATCTTATGCTCGGTGATCCGAGCCACAGGTTCAGCTTCGACCCACTTGGTGAAGTAGTCGATGGAGACGACCAGAAATTTTCTTTGTCCGGTTGCCAGAGGGAAGGGTCCCAGAATGTCGATTCCCCACTAGGCAAACGGCCAGGGGGCGGTGATTGAGGTCAGCAGGGCCGAAGGTCGGCGTTGGATGTTGGCGTTCCGCTGGCACCGGTAGCACCTCCGAACGAAGTCCGTCGCATCCTTCTGGAGGGTGGGCCAGTAATATCCTCGTTGCAGGATCTTATGGGCTAACGACCGACCTCCCAGGTGGTTTCCGCAAATTCTTTCATGGACCTCTCGGAGGGCATAGTCCGCCTCAGAAGGGCGGAGACATCTGAGGAGGGGAGAAGTGAATGATCGACGATAAAGCCTATTTTCGTATAGGACATACCGTGGAGCTTGACGCCTGATCCGGCGAGCCTCAATCTCATCTTGAGGGAGGGTTCCGTCCCGGAGATAACGGACGAGCCTGTCGATCCAGCTCGGCTCGAAGTCGATGCACATGGTGGGTTCGGGTTCCTCCGTGCTGGGTGTCCGAAGATATTCGAGCGTCGTCTCCTTAGAAAGCTCGCTCATGCGGAAGGTCGCTAGCTTGGATAACAGGTCCGCCCTGAGATTCTCCGCTCTGGGAATGTGCTGGATGTTGAAAGAGCCTAGGGCGGACGTAAGTTCCCGCACTTTTTGAAGATACTTTTGTATTGATAGCTCTTTCGCTTCAAAGTCCCCCTGGACTTGGCTCACTATCAGCTGGGAATCGCTGAAGGCCTTCAAATCTTCCACTTTCAGTTCTTTCGCCAATTTAAGCCCAGCAATAAGCGCCTCGTACTCCGCCTCGTTGTTTGAGGCCGAGAACTCGAGGCGGAAGGCTTGCTCGGCCACCACTCCGTCTGGGCTGGTGAGGATTAATCCAGCCCCGCTACCCCCCGAAGCTGAAGACCCGTCCGAATATAGAACCCACGGTTGCTTCGGGGTTCCGTCCATAGGCGCAGATGGTGGCTCAGGGTCGTCCGGCAAGGTACATTCCACAAGGAAGTCGGCGAGAACTTGAGCTTTGATGGCCGGCCTGGGCCGATATTCGAGGTCGAATTCCCCGAGCTCTACCGCCCACTTGGCGATCCTCCCTGCACGATCCGACCTCTGCAATATTTGCTTCATAGGCTGGTCGGTCAGTATGACTATTGTATGTGCTTGAAAATAAGGGCGGAGTCTCCGAGCCGAGATGATAAGGGCAAAAATTGTCTTCTCAAGTTTAGAATATCGGGTCTCAGGATCCCTGAGGACCCGGCTGATGTAGTAGATTGGCTTTTGGAGCTTGTCCTCTTCTCGGACCAGGACTGAGCTTACCGCGGTCGGGGAAACGGCCAAGTATAAGTAGAGGACCTCGCCCCGCTGAGGCTTGGTGAGCAGCGGGGGAGAGGCCAGAAGGCGTCTGAGCTCTTCAAAGGCCCGCTGGCATTCTTCTGACCATAGAAAGTCCTTTGGCCGCTTAAGGATCTTGAAGAAGGGGAGACAGCGCTCGGCCGATCGGGAGACGAACCTCCCCAAGGCGGCGACCCGTCCAGTGAGTCGCTGCACTTCTTTGACTGTCTTTGGGGGCGTCATCTCCTGCAGCGCCCGAATTTTCTCGGGGTTGGCTTCAACTCCACGCTGGGTCACTATGAAGCCCAGGAATTTGCCAGAGGTGACTCCGAAGGCGCATTTTGCTGGGTTGAGTTTCATTCGGTACCTCCTGAGCTTGAAGAATGTTTCGTTGAGATCGGCCACATGGTGCTCCGCCGCTTGGCTTTTCACCAGCATGTCGTCCACGTAGACCTCCATATTTCGGCCGATCTGGTCCTCAAATATTTGGCTGACCAGCCTCTGATACGTGGCTCCAGCATTCTTCAAACCGAAAGGCATCACCTTGTAGCAATAGGTGCCCTTGTCGGTGATGAAGGCCATCTTCTCCTCGTCTTCCGGCGCCATCCGGATCTGATTGTATCCGGAGAAGGCGTCCATGAATGTCAGCAGTTGATGTCCTGAGGTAGAATCCACGAGCTGGTCGATACTTGGGAGGGGGAAGCTATCCTTCGGGCAGGCCTTGTTCAGGTCAGTGTAGTCCACGCACATGCGCCATTTCCCATTGGCCTTCTTTACAAGGACTATGTTGGCGAGCCAATCTGGGTAGGAGACCTCCCGGATGAAGCCGGCTTTGAGGAGTTTGTCTACCTCCTCGGCTGCGGCCCGTTGTCGTTCCGGGGCGGAGCCCCTCTTTTTCTGCTTCACAGGTCGGCTGGTTGGCTTCACCTGGAGTCGATGGACTATGACCTCAGGGTCAATTCCTGGTACGTCAGCGGGCGACCAGGCGAAGACATCAGTATTGTCCCGCAGGAAGCTGATGAGGTGACCCCTCTCGCGGACGCCAAGGCCGGAGCCGACCTGCACAGTTAGCTCGGGAAGATTTTTTCGTAGGGGAACTTGAACAAGCAGCTCACCAGGCTCTACTTGCTTCTTCCAGGGATTATCCCTTGCGTCCAGGGTTTCTATGGGTAACGAGGGACCCGTTGCCTGGGCCGGCGCCTCGTTTGGCTGCTTCACTCTGTGAGCCGCCATGTAGCACTGCTTGGCGACCAGCTGATCCCCGCGGGCTTCGCCTACTCCTCGGTTGGTGGGGAATCGCATGAGTAGATGTCGGGTCGAGACCACAGCTCGGAGGGCATTTAGCCCTGGTCGCCCCAGGATGGCGTTGTAGGCCGAGGGTAGACGGACCACAAGGAAGTCCGTCCTCACAGTGCTTTCTCGAGGAGCGAGGCCGACCGTAACAAGAGAGCTGACCTCGCCCTCGACCGGGACCGAGTCTCCGGTAAACCCGATAAGTGGGGCATTAATTTTTCGGAGTTGTCCTTCTGGTGACCCCATTCTTTGGTAGGCATGATAGTACAAAACGTTGGCTGAACTTCCATTGTCAACTAGGACACGTTTTACATCGAATTTATTGACAATCATGGAGATGACCACAGCGTCATCGTGAGGGGTCTCAACCCCTTCCAAATCCTCGTCCGAGAACGAAATGACTTCAGCAGTACGCGGGCGCTTCGGGGAAATTCCTTGGGCTGGTCCTCCCGCCGAGGCTTCTCCGATTACATTGATGGTGCCGGCGATGGGCCTGTTGTCATCCGGATTCTCGGACGGTGCTGCGTTTTCCACTGGCCTCCTTTCTTCGCGTCGGTTCCGAACGAACCGATTGAGCACCCCACGGCGAATAAGCGCCTCGATCTCGTCTCGGAGCTGAATACAGTCCTCCGTGTCGTGTCCGCGGTCTCGGTGGAAGCGACAGTACTTCCTGGGGTTGCGCGGGAATCCCGTATCCCGCATGGGAGGTGGAGGTCGGAAGAAATCCCGGCCTTCGATCTCCATCAAAATTTCGGCCCGGGGAGCGTTGACAGGGGTGTAATTTTCGTACCTCCCTGGGTGTGTCCGAGGCCGTGGTGGGGACCTTGGTCGTGGTGAGGTCCTCCGTTGAGGTTGTCCCCGCTGCCGAGGCGGGCTTCTCAGTCGGGGGAGATTCTTCTCTCGGCGAGGGGATCGGCTTCTTTGGCGGCCGCGCTCCTCGCGGCGTTTCTTCTGCTTTCTTGAGGCGGGCTCGATTGCGCCTCGCCTAGAGGCGATAGCCTCTTCGGCCTTAGCGTACTTCCGAGCTCGGGCCAGCATCTCGGTGAAGTCGGCCGGAAAGCTCTTCTCGATAGAGAAAAGGAATCGATAAGAGCGGGCCCCAGTCTTTAAAGCCGACATGGCTATGGACTGGTCCAGCTCGTGAACTTCCCATGTGGCGGCGGTAAAGCGGTCCAGATACTCCTTCAGGGACTCTCCCTCCTTCTGCTTGACATCCAGGAGGGAATCTGACGTCCGCCGTTGGCGTCGGCTGGCGGCAAAATTGGTGGCAAATTGTCTGCCAAGTTGCTCGAAGGAAGATACTGTGCTCGGCTTTAGCCCAGAAAACCAGAGTCGAGCTGTCCCTCGAAGAGTCGCCGGGAAGGCCTTACAAAGCACAGCCTCCGAGGATCCTTGTAGGGCCATAAGAGCTCGGTAGCTCTCCAAGTGATCGAGGGGGTCGGTGACTCCATTGTAGGGCTCCACTTGAGGCATTTTGAACCTCAAGGGGACCGGCTCATCCTCGATCTGGCGGGAAAAGGGGGACTTGGTGGTGAACTCAAAATCCCCATCTTGTCTTGCCTTCTTGCTGTGGAGAGCTTCAATCTGGCGCTCCAAGTGCTCGACTTTCCTATCGAGCTCCCCAACCCGAGGAACCGTCGCCGTGGTTTGCTCCGGCTCACGGTGGTCTGGGGCAGATTCGGCTTCAGAGGGTTGGGGTCTTCCGTTGGGACCTTCCCCAGGCAGCTCTCTCCGGGGGGAGGTCCGCCCTTCATTGTTGGCCCTTGAAGAGCCATGAAAATTCTGGCCCTGGGGGACCGGACCGTTGGGAGGGGACTCCGGCAAGAGCTGGGCCTGCGGGGGGAGCGTTGGTAAGGCCTCCTCACGTCGCAGGCCTTGAACGGCGGCCGCCAAGGCCTGGACTTGCTGCACCAGGGCATTGAATTGCTCCGGCTGGACCTGAGGAACCGGGTCAGCCGGAGCAGGTGAATTCTGGACGGAATGTCCAGGACTCTGTGGGGGACGCCGGGAGATGTTGGAGGCTCCCTTACTTCTCAACTTCATGATCGCAACTCGGGCCCTTCCTCTAGCGCCAACTGTTGCTGGAAATTGGACCCGGGGGCGATCGTCCGTCGAGGAGGGGGAGCTGTCGGCGGACGCGAGGGAGTGATGATGCATCGGCGGGCGGCGTCCTCTGTCGGGGTGCCTGCAGAAAAGCCGGTGGCCGGGTCTTCCGGCACCGGCCCTCCGATGCTTAAGTCAGAGGGGGCAAAATAGTGTTCAAAGAAAATGGGAGCAGTAGTATTTTTTCTCTCCCTCTCTGTTCCCCCCCCCCGCCCTTGAGAAGCACGGTTCCCTTTTATAGGGGGGTTTACCTGCGATGTGACCGGACAAGGCCGTCGTACAGCTCGGCACGTTGCTTGATCTGGTGCACGGACAAGTAAATAATTACACTGATGTCGGAGGTAAGGCCGTCGTACGACCTGAGCCGTCACGCGATCGGGTGAATCATTGCATTGATGTCGGCGGTGAGGCTGGGGTCAGACTTATCATGGCGGACAGGACTCTGCCGAGCTGATTTGCCGTGGAGAACTGAGGATCTGTAGATGAAAGGAGCCACGCGCATTAATTGTTGCGTAGGCCGGAGATTCACATTAATTGTTGCGTAGGCCGGAGATTCACATTAATTGTTGCGTGAACTGGGGATTTGCCGGGATCATGTGTAATAAATGCTGGGGCAGTGGCAGGATATGGCCCTTGGCCGGACCTCGGAGAGGTACGGCCGCGGCAGGTGGTCGACAAAGACCAGCCTTTGAGGTCGGAAGTCCTCTAGGTCGGATGATCCGGGATCGGACGTTCTGGGGTCGGGCGCCGACCTCAGTCGTCCGGGGTCGTCGACTGCGTAGTCTTCCGGTGGCAGGGTTATTGTATTACTGGGGGAAAACCGTATTCCCCCAACAAGAAGAAAACTAGAAATAAAAGAAAAAATTTAATTCTAACTAATATACACGTACCTTGGCCGTCATGCTCAGTCATAAGAAGGCTCCTCCAAGGAAAAGGAGTCCTCTTCATCTGCAAAATTCTCAAGAAAAGGTTTTAATCTTTGTCCATTTATCTTAAAAATTGTGCCATCTTGTGGATTTTCAATTTCAACTGCCCCGTGTGGAAAAACAGTTTTTACAATGAAAGGACCTGTCCATCTTGATCGTAACTTTTCAGGAAACAGATGTAAGCGAGAGTCATACAAAAGAACTTTTTGTGCAGGTTCAAAAGATTTTCTTAGAATTGAGTTATCATGCCTAATTTTCATTCGTTCTTTACAGAGTCTAGCATTGTCATACGCATCCCGACGAATTTTATTCAATTCACTTAATTGTAATTTTCTAGCGAAACCAGCATCTGACAGTTCAAAGTTTAATTGTCTAATGGCCCAATACGATTTATGCTCTATTTCAACAGGTAGATGACATGCTTTTCCATAGACTAGCCGATACGGGGACATACCAAGAATAGTTTTATAAGCAGTACGGTAAGCCCACAATGCGTCAGAAAGTTTTAAAGACCAATCTTTGCGTGATGGATTCACCGTTTTCTCTAAAATTCGTTTAATCTCCCGATTGGCTAGCTCTACTTGGCCACTAGTCTGCGGGTGATAAGGAGTTGCAATTCTATGAGTGATACCGTACTTTCGTAATAGGATCTCAAAAGGCTTATTACATAAATGTTTTCCCCCATCACTAATTATAACCTTGGGCATCCCAAACCGTGAAAAAATATTTTCTTTAAGAAATTTCAAAACAGGTTTGTGATCATTAGTTGTACAGGCAACAGCTTCTACCCATTTTGACACATACTCAACGCCAACTAAAATATACTCATATCCAAAAGACGGTGGAAATGGGCCCATAAAATCGATGCCCCACATGTCAAAAATTTCAATAGCAGTAATGGGCTGAAGAGGCATCATTTGCCTACGAGTTATACTTCCAACACGTTGACATGGGTCACATGTCCTACAGAACTCGTGGGCATCTTTAAATAGTGTAGGCCAATAAAAACCACATTGTAACACCTTAGCTGCCGTCTTTTTAGATGCAAAGTGTCCTCCACAAGCATTGGCATGACAAAAAGAGAGTACACTTTGTATCTCATGATCCGGAATGCATCTTCTAAAGATTTGATCATTGCAATACTTGAACAAATAGGGGGCATCATAATAATAACTCCTTACTTCACGCAAGAAATTATTCTTATCATTCGATCCCCAATGCTCCGGCATCCGGTTCGTGACAAGAAAGTTTACAATATCAGCATACCATGGCATAGTAGAAAGTGCAAACAATTGCTCTTTAGGGAACGAGTCCTTGATGGGCAACTGTGGCACTGAATCATTAAAAACTAGCCGTGATAAATGGTCAGCAACCACATTCTCTACTCCCTTTTTATCTTTGATAGTGATGTCAAATTCTTGGAGTAGAAGTATCCATCGTATTAAGCGTGGTTTGGCCTCTTTCTTATCCAGTAAATATTTTAGCGCTGCATGGTCCGTGAAGATAACAATAGGAGCACCAAGGATATAAGAGCAAAATTTGTCTAATGCAAATACTACTGCCAGCAATTCCTTCTCGGTGGTGGTGTAATTCATTTGAGGATCATTTAAGGTTTTGCTTGCATAGTAGATGACATATGGCTTATTATCCTTGCGTTGTCCTAGGACAGCTCCTATCGCATAGTCACTAGCATCGCACATGATCTCAAAAGGTAACGACCAATCAGGTGGTCGCACGATGGGTGCAGTGCTAAGCATAGACTTCAACTTTTCAAATGCATCTTGACAGGTTTCGGTCCAATCGAACGGTGTATCAAGGGATAAGAGGTTACATAATGGTCGAGCTATGACACTAAAGTCCTTGATGAACCTCCTATAAAATCCCGCGTGACCCAAAAATGATCTAACATCTCTAACCATCTTGGGTGCAGGTAGCTTGGCGATTAAGTCAATCTTAGCTCTATCAACTTCCATGCCCTTCGATGAAACAATATGTCCTAGGACAATTTCCTTTGGCACCATGAAGTGGCATTTCTCCCAATTCAGTATCAAATTCTTTTCTATACACCGAGCTAAGACAGCTTGTAAATGTAATAAACAATCATCAAAAGAATCGCCAAAAACAGAGAAATCATCCATAAACACTTCTAAAAATTTCTCATTCATGTCTTCAAAAATACTGAGCATGCATCTTTGGAATGTTGCAGGTGCATTACACAACCCGAATGGCATCCGACGGAAAGCGAATGTGCCAAAAGGACAAGTGAAGGTAGTCTTCTCTTGATCTTCTGGTGAAATCTCGATTTGGTAGTATCCGGAATAGCCATCGAGAAAACAATAGAAATTGTGTCCTGCAACTCTTTCTAAAACTTGGTCTAGGAAGGGTAGGGGAAAGTGATCTTTTCTAGTGACCAAATTCAATTTTCGGTAGTCAACACACATGCGCCAACTCGTCGGAACACGAGTTGGGACTAGTTCACCCTGCTCATTTTTGACTACCGTCAGACCCGACTTCTTAGGAACGACTTGAGTAGGACTTACCCATTTACTGTCAGAAATTGGGTAAATAATACCCACGTCAAGCAACTTGAGGACTTCTGCTTTAACCACATCTCTCATCGTAGGATTCAACCTGCGTTGCATTTGCCTTGTGGTTTTGGCATTGTCCTCCAAATATATCCGGTGCGTGCAAATTAAAGGGCTAATCCCCTTCAAGTCGGCAATAGACCATCCTAAAGCTTCCTTATATTTCGTTAGAACACCAAGTAATTTTCTTTCTTGGGCATGATCCAGATCAGATGAGATGATTATAGGAAATGTGTCCTTGGATCCAAGAAAGGCATACTTGAGTTCCTTCGGTAAAGGTTTCAACTCGAGCTTAGGTGTTTGTTCATGGAATGGTACTATCTTTGCTTTTAGAGGTGGCAACTGTTCAAATTCCTCTATTCTTGGTCTCCACCCATTGACCATCATGACATCCGAGTTATCTAAAATAGGTGGGACCATATCATCAGCAGTACCTTCAGAACACCAATCTATCAAACCATTGTCGGCCGATTCAGTAAATGTTTCTTTTAACAAATATTTTTCCGCAATGGTTTCAACCCATTCAACTTCTTTACTTTCTTCATGATCACTGGGTTGTTTGCCTATACTAAAGACGTTCAGTTCCAAAGTCATATTGCCAAAAGAAAGCTTCATGATACCATTCCTATAATTGATCAATGCATTAGAAGTTGCAAGGAATGGACGTCCTAAGATGACTGGAATCTGAGATGGTGAATTGGAAGCCGGATGTGTGTCCAGTACGATAAAGTCGACAGGAAAATAGAACTTGTCTACTTGGACCAACACATCTTCGATAATCCCTCTAGGGACCTTCACTGACCGGTCAGCTAATTGTAAGGTCACAGTTGTTGGCTTCAACTCACCCAAACCGAGTTGCTCATATACCGTATATGGCAACAAATTTACACTCGCTCCTAAATCTAACAATGCTCGCTCAATCCTAAAATTGCCAATGATGCACGAGATAGTTGGGCAACCTGGATCCTTATATTTAGGGAGAATGTTATGCTGTAAAATTGCACTTACATTTTCAGCCAAAAATGCCTTCTTCTTGACATTTAAACGACGCTTGACAGTGCATAAATCTTTTAAAAATTTTGCATAGGAAGGCACTTGTTTGATTGCATCAAGAAGAGGTATATTGATTTTTACTTGCTTAAAAAGCTCAAGAATTTCAGAATTTGGTCCAAGCTTTTGCAAGGGCTTTAATCTTTGTGGAAATGGTGCAGAAAAAGGACATTTGATTTTTTCAATAGATGTTGGTGCTTCAGTTTCTTCGTTATCCTTTTCTTTTGTCTTGGGAGGGTCAGAATCAGGTATGACTTGTGTTTGTTCTGGGACTGGTCGGTCAATAATCTTTCCACTTCGCAAAGTTATTATACTCTTTGCTTGTTCTTTATGCAAAGTTGAAGATGATGCATTGCTACCGCCATAGACTTGAGGATTAGGTTGTGGTTGAGCTGGTAGCTTGCCTTTCTCTTGAGCACTTAAAGCAGTGGTCAGCGTTGTCAGTTGATTTCTTAATTCATCATTGATTTTAGCTTGACCTTGCATGAAAGATTGCAAAATTTCTTCGAGACTGGATTTTTGAGGGGGTGCATGTGCATAATGAGGGTGCGGAGGTGGAGGAGTTGGGTTATATACTTGTTGAGGTTGGTCATTCCTCCACCTGAAATTTGGATGGTTCTTCCATCCAGGGTTGTAAGTATCCGAAAAAGGATTATTAAAAGATTTTTGATATGTATTCATAACATTGGCCTGATCATGCAAGACTTCCTTGAATGCGGGTATTATGGGGCAATCAGTGGTGAGATGACCAGGCATCTCACAAATCCTACAACACTCACTGTTATGTTCTAAGGTCTTGACGGGTTCAATCCTTCTAAGTTCAATTTCCTCTACCTTCTTAGTAAGGGCTGCCATTTTAGCCTGAATATCATCCTGAGTACTAAGGTTATAAAGGCCCCCATGTCCAATGCTAGTAGGCTTAGGTAAAGGTTTGTTCACTCTATCCCCTGTATCCCATAATTGTGCAGTCTCTGCGAGAGAGTCTAAATAGTCCCATGCCTCATCGGGTTGCTTTTCCAAAAATAGACCATTGCACATAGTCTCTATAAATTGTTTCAACTATGGAGACAACCCTTCGTAAAAGAAACTAATGGTTCTCCATGTTTCAAATCCATGATGAGGACAAGAGAGAAGCAAATCTTTAAATCTCTCCCAGCATTCATAAAATGTTTCATGGTCTTTTTGCTGGAAATTACTAATGTGCCTTTTCAAAAAGTTAGTCCTTTGTGCGGGAAAGAATTTTTTCAAGAATTCTCTTTGCATATCATGCCATGTTCCTAGCGATCTAGGTTTCAAGGAGTTCAGCCATGTTTTGGCTTTATCCTTTAAAGAAAAAGGAAACAAGGTCAATTTAAGGATATCTTCCGATACATTTGGCACTCTAAATGTGATGCTAATTTCCTCAAAATCCTTAAGGTGAAGATAAGGGTTCTCGGATTCCATCCCATGATACTTGGGCAGCAATTGAATTACTCCTGGTTTGATTTCAAAGTGTCCTACATTTTCAGGAATAATCATGCATGAAGGTTGACTAGTCCTAGTAGGGTGTAAGTATTGTCGAAGTGTCATAACTGGGGGTCTACCTTCATCACTATGGTGACTTCCTACATCATCAGGAAAATTTGCCATCTCAAAAGGTGTGAGATACTGCGAAGGAATTTCAAGGGTGTGTCCTAAGGGATGATCTAAAGTTGTACGATTTAATCGACCGGTGTCGTCCCTATCCCAACCTAGCATACAAAATTTAATTATTTTTTTTTAAAATTTAATTTTTTTTAAAAAAAATAAAATAAATATAAATGTAAGTACCAACTAAAGATACCCTAAAACTACACCCTAAAACAAAAATCTATTCACAATCAAACATGCAACTAAACATTACACCTCAATTTCTAATATTTTTCCTAAATTTCTAGACAGCTCCTAACTGGTTTGAAGAGGACACCAAAGCCTCCAATCCGGTCTACTGAACCGAGTTGACCAGGTAAGCTCCCAGGTAAGTGGAGGGGTCACGATGCATTCGCAAAGGTCCCACTTAAAACCCACTTGCCTCGAACAGATGAACTGTCTCCCTTATAGGGACAAAGCTTGCCTAGACATCAACTAAGCCACAGAGCGAAATTGGTGCAACTTTCGGTGGTCTTCGTCCTATTGAGCTCGAGTGCCCTTAGGGGCCAACGTCTAGTTGATTTTAGTTAAGCTTAGGATATTTATGCAATGGGGTGATTTTTGGGCTAAGGACGAGTGATGAAATCCCGATCTTATCTTTTTAAATGGGTTCAGCCCTTACAATATTTTATGCTGATGCCTTATACTATATGCAACAATCAAGAGATTTTTTTTTTAATATTTTATGACATGACATTAAATTTCATTGAATAGGTGATCAAGCAAATTATTTATTTATTTATTTTTTAAATTTTATGAGTCGAAGTTTGAAATTTAAATTCTGAAATTTGAAATTTGAAATTTTAGGTTTTTTTTTTAATTTTTTTGAATAATCACCTTTTATCTTTTCTTAACATTTTTTTCTTAAATTTTCAATTAGCAACAAGGGTTAATGAGATATGATAACAATAAAATTCTAATTCTAAAACAATTAAATGCAGAAAATTCAAAATAGAAAGCAGCAAGTTTTCGTATTAATCTAACAGTCTTAAAAGTTTCCGAATGTCAATCCGACCGTTCAGATAAAAGAAACACAGGTCCTGCACCTGACGACCAAATTTGAGTTCAATCAGACGGTGGATTACTCAGATATCAGAGTTTGATGTAGACTGTGCAGGAAATAAAAAAAACAGCAATAAAGATTTTTTTTTTTTGAAAGAAAAAGACTAAATACTAAGATACTGATTAAATCTAAAATTATACTAATAAATCAGCCGTTCCCCGGCAACGGCGCCAAAAACTTGATGCAAAATTAAAATTGTTCTCCCAAGTGCAGGAGAATCGCACAAGTAGTAAAATCTCGGGAGTCCGAGGTCGAATCCTCAGAGAACGATCTATAGATTATTAGCGTAATTTTTAGATGTAATTTTCAGTTAAATAAATTTGTGGATTAAAATGATGTTTTGGTTTTCAGAAATTTAAAATGCAGAGAATAATAAACACAATTCAATGAAATAAAAATGGTAGGGATCTGGAATCCCCCTTGATGATATTGCATCCAAGGAATAAACTCTATGGTTCTTGATTAAAGATTAAATGTAGGATAGATCTAATCATGGTATATGTTTCATGAACATATGAACTCAATTTCTAAGCATCCATCGTGCTTTCTACGTCTACGACGAATCAAATACTAAAGCAATCCATATATCAATAATCATAATCCATTAAAGATCTATCTATGAAATAACTACGCATGGATCAAGAACATATTAATAAATATAAACCATTGAAAGCAAAAGTTTAGAGTTTACTTCAAAGAGCAATACATCAAAGGTTCATCCATCTCCCTCCCTAAGAAATTAGCCACCCATTTTAAAAATTAGTCCTCCTTTCATTTTCCCCTTTTCCTTTCTTTCTTTTTTCTTTTCGGAAACAGGGGAGGCCCTGTTTCCCTTTCTCTTTTTTTTTTCTTTTGACAGAGGGCCCTCCTCTGTTTCTTCTTTTCTTCCGAATGAGGGATACCTCCTCCCAGCCGAGAGAGCCCTCCTTTTAAAATACGATGAGTCCCTGATCTCCCGGAATACGTGGAGATGCCGAGTATCCCGGACGCGAGAAGCTCGGACGTGGATGGATCGCGATCTTCGCGGGATGCACGCGGACGCTGGAAACTGGGAGAACCTGGGACGCATACGCTGAGATCACGGACGCGGGATGTCTGGGAGAGGCTGGATCGCGGTGGATTTTTGCACGCGGACGGCCGGGACTTTGCTGGGATGCGGGATCTTCGAACGCGGACGGCTGCAGGATGTTGGGAGGTTGGGTAGCGAACGGATGAGCTTGAGATGGAGCTGGGACACGGAGACTGCGAGGAAGACGGTGTTAGATGTATGCCCTAGAAGCCAATTTGGCTGACACATTGTTGATTCTAGGGACATAATTTTGTACTTGACTATTTATTATTGAATAAATAAAAGGCATCCTTTCATTCATATTGTTTATGTGTCTATGAATCGTCCAAGAAATTAATAAGATGATGATACATATTCTCAAGAGTTGAGAATTTGAGCCATGTATCATTGGTGATTAATTTCTAAATGCTCCTGATCAATGGATCATCATGAGGACGGTGATCGATCCGATCAGTGCACAGATCACTCTCCTTCTGGATGGACGAGACTTGAGTCCACAGTGTAGGGACACTGAAGTGATAGTGCAGGTGCTTGTTAGAGAACAAGGGTACTGAGCGTGACCAAGACAAGAAGTCACTTGGATGTCTATCCACTCGTCAGTGACTTGCTTGATGTTGCAGTAGTGTGACTGGTCCTTTGACCTGCGGTGCTTCGGCTACTCACAGTGAGGTTATTGTAGTTTGACTGCACACATACATGGTCTCTAGCCATATGGGTCCATGCAGTGTAGATTGGCTGCAGTAAGTTCACTGTAGGAGTAGGGTATGCACCTATAAGGAATCTATCGACCTTGATAGAAGAGGAGTGATCCTATGTGATTTGTTAGACTGAGTTCTAAGACCTTGGCCAGGGCAGTAATATAAAGTGAAAAAAGAGTTTTTCATTAGCGAACTCAAGTCGAATAAATCTTGACATATGACAGACGATGGGGTTTGACGAGTTGTCCATGACCTCCGTCCTGTAGGGATCCACGATAGTAGGACTGTATCACACGTTAACTGCACCTAGAGGTTCATCTTTCTATTCTACTGGGTAGCCACTACATGCTGCTAGGTGTCACTGGTGGATGGTGGGACTCATAGGGATTATCTTGATGATCGATAAACCCTAATGAGTTGAGTTGGAATCGTTCCAACCCATTGAAAGGAGTTTTCAATGATATTAAGATAGAGATCACAATATATCTCACTACCAGTCAGAGTAGAACCTATGGGGTCACACACACTAGAAGTATTGACCGATCCGATGGTTGAAATCGTGATTAGGAATCACAAGTAATCAATTTGATTGATAAGAAGTTGAAGAAGGAAAGGGAATTAATTAATTGGACTTGAAACAAGAATCCTACTTTGGGTAGGATTCCTAGAGTCCTAATTGGATTAGGACTGGGAATCCTAGTTGGAGTAGGACTGGGATTCCTACTTGGAATAGGATTCCTACAATCCTAATGAGATTAGGAACTTTGAATTAAAATTGGATTCCTACTTGGAGTAGGATTCCTAGAAATCCTAATTGGATTAGGACTTCGAATTCAAATAAAGTCCTAATTGGATTAGGACTAAAATTAAACAAATCCTAATTGGATTAGGATTCCTTAAGTCTAAATTAATTATTAATCTAATGAATCAACATGACTCCTAATTGGATTAGGATTGAAGAGTTCAATTAAGTCATGATTCATTCAAGTCCTAATTGGATTAGGACTAGCGTAGATTGAACCCAAATTTGGCTAATCCTAATTAGATTAGGATTAAACCATGAGAGAGGCACCTAATCCTTTTTGGAAGAGGATTGGGTTAACCAAGTAAGAGGGGCATCAGCCCCTCTTCACTTAGTTGGTGCGACATGAAGAGAGAAGGGGGGCCGGCGCCCCCTCTTGGAAAGTAGTCAAGGGCTCCTAACTTGTAGGAGCCCTTCATCCTTATTAAAGGAGGACTAGGGCCGGCGCCCTAGATGGACCTTTCTCCTCTTCATCACGTGGCCACCCCCTCTCCATCTCTCCTTGGTTCAGCCGCCATCAGCAAAGGGAAAAGAAGAGGAGGCGTCTCCCTCCTCTTGGTCTTCTTCCTTGGCTCCAACGCATGGAAAAAGAAGAAGGCTGCAGGGGCTTTTGATATTCTTCGCATCTTCATCCTTCTTCTTCCTCCTCTCAAGCACAATCAAGGGTTGATTGAAAGAGAGGAGATCAGCCATCAAAAGCTATCTCTGCAAGGGAGCTAGCACCCCGGTGAGATAGAGAGCTTGGATCGGATCCTGCTTCGTGTGGATACCCGTAGAGGCCGGACGTTTGAACGGCTTCAAGCGAACCCTCTTCCAAAACCACGAATTCAGATTTGCGGTGATCATCTACCCGCGCAAGGTGAAGATTTGATCTTCCTAATAGTTTTAAAAGTTTTAATTCTTACCTAATTACGAAAGGTCTAGAAACAACGTTCATGCGATGAACGTCGAACCCGTGCATGCCGATTCCGCTGCCATCTGATTTTTGTTTTGAAATATCAGCGGCATGGGCGGGTTACCAACAGTGGTATCAGAGCTTAGGCTTCGTAGATTAAGGTAAGAATTAAATATCTAAAGGCATATTAGATCTGAAAATTGAATGATCATGCATGCTGAAAAATTCTGCATGCAGATTTTTCAGGGGTGCTGTTTTTTGCATGCTGATTTTTATGTGATAAAAAGATGATTCTAAATGCATTGTTAATGGGATTACAAAGTTTAGAATCATGATTAGCATGATCAGCGACCTATGTCATGATACAATCAGTTAGTTTTCAGATCTAAAAATTATAATTGTTGCATACGGTGATGATCATAGGATTCAACCCCTTTTGGTATCAAATGTAATGACCTGCGATGTGATCTGCGATGTCATGTAATTTTTCAGATGCTTGCATGCATCTTATTTGATGTTTTGAGAGGCCTGCGTGCCTCCTAAAAGGAGATGTAATTTATTTTTATTTTTATTTTACATCTGGTTGTATTTCTGTGATGTGATGTACATCAACGATCAAGTTGAAGCAAAGGCATGAGATGAAAGGTGATCTAAGCGGTTGATGGCGATGGGATCAAGAGTTGATCAAGGATCGAATCAAGGTGGCTTAGAACCAATTCAAGAGTTGAAGACCACTTGATCGATTGATGTGCATGTGCTTGTAATACGACCTAATTAGAATCCATGATCATCACCTATTTAAAGTTTAACTTTATTTGATGCTGCGATTATAACTGCCTGTGATGTACCGTTTGCATGAGATGTGAATGCGAGTCGGGTAGATAGGTTTACATGTGATGTAGCAAACCCAATTGAGACCTAAATCAAAACCTCCTCAATCAAGTCGAGAGTGAACCGACATGAGCAAGTCATATTAGATTAATTGATCTAATTGGTGTCTAGGAAAGCATGAAAGGTGGTTACTTAATTAGGACCTTACTCTCTGAGTAAGGGGAGCCTCCCACCTGCTTACCTGGCCAATTGTTCGATTACCTCTTATGAAGGGCTCAAGTTGCAAACACTAAGACCTGATTAACCAATATTAAGTCAATAGGTCTTCCACTGTAGTAGAGCTGCTAAGGCCTTTCTGATGTTGATTTGTCTCGGCTGGACACAGTGGTCAAGTTGCATCGGGGGGCTGGACCTCTCTATAGACATGAGATGTTGTAGGGTAAAGGTGGGGTTGGGCACCAATAACTGTTAGGTGAGGACCCAATGACGACTTTATTCCTACGGTTATACGGTGGGTCTGACTTAACTAAGAAATGGGACCAATAACTGTTAGGTGAGGTCTTCATGGCTTAGAGACCAAGTTACACTGCAACATGCTTGAGAAGCATTGTACAAGAGTTGTACACTCATCCATCTATGTGTCACCAATAACTATTAGGTGAGGTGGCATGTAAATTGGTGGGACCGCAGTACCCACTAGAAACCCTAGTCGTGTAGGATTTCCGTTTCCCTACCAGGGGAGTGTGAGGGATTCGAGAAAATAGTGGGAGTTACATTTGTTCTAAAAGACCTTAGAACAGATTAGGATCAAGTACAAAAGTCTAACTAGAATCTTTACTCTCTGCAGATACAATGTCGGCTTCAAACCCACTGACCCGTATTCTTGAGACCAACCGACTGACCGGAACCAATTACAAAGACTGGCTTAGAAATCTCAAAATAGTTTTGGACTGTGAGAAGATAGGCTACATACTCGATTCAGATATCCCCACACTACCAGCACGTCCTACTGATGTTCAGCATGAGTTGCATAAAAAGTGGTTGGATGATGACATTAGAGTAAAATGCTATATGATGGCATCCATGTCTAATGAACTCCAATGCCAGCATGAAAATATAAAGACTGCTAGGGACATACTGGCACACCTGCAAGAGTTGTATGGTGAGCAGAGTCGCACAGCTCGTTTTGAAGTGTCCAAGAGGCTTTTCAAAGCGAAGATGCGCGAAGGGCAGTCTGTCCATGATCACGGTCTGACCATGATCAAGGACCTAGAGGAGCTTGAGAAGCTCGGTATGGACATGCACAAGGAATTGCAAGTGGATTTGATCCTACAGTCACTTCCTGATTCATTTGGTCAGTTTATAGTAAACTACCACATGAATAAGATTGAATGCACTAAGACTGAACTAATCAACATGTTGGTAACTGCTGAGGGAGCCTTGAAAGGTTCAAGGGGCAATGTCCTTACTGCTGAGTTGACTTCTGGTTCCAAGAGAAAGTCTACTTGGAAGAAAAAGAAGCCTGCTAAGAAGCAGAAGAAAGACAAGAAGCAAAAGAAGGAAGTTCAAAAGAAAAAGGCTAACGACAAAGGAAAATGTTTCCACTGCAATATCGAAGGCCACTGGAAGAGAAACTGTCCTTCATACCTCGAGAGCCTAAAGAACAAGAAAGGTGACATACCTTCAGAAGGTATAGACTTGCTCATAATTGAAACTAATCTAACGGTTTCTTCTACTTCTAGTTGGGTTATAGATTCTGGTTCTAGTGCTCATTTGTGCACTACCATGCAGGGTCTAAAGGAAAGTAGAAGGCTAGCGGAAGGTGCGGTAACCCTTCGGGTTGGCAACGGGGCAAAAGTTGCTGCTGTGGCTGTGGGCACCTACCATCTGCGACTACCGTCTGGATTTAGTTTAATACTTAGAGACTGCTATTATGTACCTGTTGCTAGCAGAAATTTGATTTCTGTTTCATGTCTAGCACAGGAAGGTCATGTTTTTACATTTGACAAAGACTGCTGTTCTATTTATTTGAGAAATAAAATAGTCGCACGTGGTTTCATGATTGACAGTCTCTATCATTTACATATGGATGTATCTGTGAATGTTACCGAGCAAGATGTGAGTGCCAAAGGATCCAAAAGATCCAGAGATGAGATAAACCAAAGATATTTGTGGCACCTCAGGCTTGGCCATATTGGAGAGGACAGAATGAACAAAATGGATAAAGATGGGCTTTTAGGCTCATTGACTTCCGAGTCATATCCAGTTTGCGAGTCCTGTCTTCAAGGAAAAATGGCAAGACTGCCCTTTGTAGGACATGGGGAGAGGACCACTGAATTACTTGCCCTAGTACATACAGATGTATGTGGCCCATTCGATGTGCTAGCCAGGGGACGTTATTCTTACTTCATTACCTTTACCGATGATTACTCACGGTATGGGTATGTGTATCTTATGAGACACAAGTCTGAGTCTTTTGAAAAGTTCAAAGAGTTCAAGAATAAAGTAGAAAAACAAACTGGAAAACCTCTTAAGGCTCTTCGATCAGATCGAGGAGGAGAATACCTTAGTAGGGAATTCCGGGACTATCTCAAAGAAAACGGCATAGTCTCTCAATGGACACCTCCGGGTACACCTCAACTCAACGGGGTGTCAGAGAGGAGGAATCGGACCCTATTGGATATGGTCAGGTCCATGATGAGCTTCACTGATTTACCTATGTTCCTTTGGGGAGATGCCTTACTCACAGCGATTTATTTATTGAATAGAGTTCCCTCTAAATCCGTTCCTACCACACCGTATGAGATATGGCATGGTAAGAAACCAAGTCTGGGTCATCTCAAGATTTGGGGATGTCCGGCCCACGTCAAGAGACTATAGGCGGACAAGTTAGAGGCTAGGACCATAAGTGCTCGTTTTATAGGATATCCTAAAGAGTCATTAGGATACAATTTTTACGTCTCAGAGGATCACAATGTGTTTGTGAGCCGTCATGCCATCTTCTTGGAAAATCAGTTTATCCTTGATAGAGGCAGTGGGAGGAAAATTGAGCTTGAAGAGAAAGTCTCTGAAAAGCAACGAGTCATGGATCCTATTGAACCCATTCATACAGAGCCAGTACACAATGTCCCTCGACCACCTCGTAGATCTAGTAGGGTCTCCCATCCTCCCGATAGATACTTAGGTATACTAGAAGAGGATACCGAGGAAATGTTCCTAGTGGGAGATAGGGATCACATACAGGATCCCAAAACCTACAACGAGGCGATATCTGATATCGATTCCGAGAAATGGCTGGAAGCAATGAAGTCAGAGTTAGACTCCATGCGTTCCAACCAAGTCTGGACCTTAGTAGACCCACCAGAAGGTATTGTACCTATTGGATGCAAATGGATCTACAAAAGGAAGATAGGTTCGGATGGAGAGGTAGAGACCTATAAGGCAAGGCTTGTGGCGAAAGGGTATAGTCAGCGCGAAGGCATTGACTATCAGGAGACCTTTTCACCTGTAGCCATGCTAAAATCCATCCGAACATTGCTTGCCATTGCAGCATTTCATGATTATGAAATCTGACAGATGGATGTGAAAACTGCTTTCCTGAATGGATATCTTGATGAAGATATCTATATGGAACAGCCTTTGGGTTTCACTTCCAATGATGGAGATCACAAGGTCTGCAAGCTGCAAAGGTCCATCTATGGACTAAAGCAAGCATCTCGGAGTTGGAACACTCGTTTCGATGACGCAATCAAAACGTTTGATTTCATCAAAAACGAAGAGGAACCATGTGTTTACAAAAAGGTTAGTGGGAGTGCTGTAGTTTTTCTCGTACTGTACGTAGATGACATTCTCCTGATTGGGAATGATATTCCCATGCTAACCTCGGTCAAGGTCTGGTTGTCAAAAGAATTCTCCATGAAAGACCTTGGGGAAGCATCCTATATTTTGGGAATGAAGGTCTATAGAGATAGATCTAAAAGGATGCTTGGCCTTTCACAGAAGATGTACATAGAGGAGGTGCTGAAGAGGTTCAGCATGGAAAACTCCAAGAGGGGTCTCTTACCCCTAAGGCATGGAATTCATCTCTCCAAGAAGATGTGCCCCAACACATCTGAAGAGATTCAACGCATGAGCAAGATTCCTTATGCATCGGCAATAGGAAGCCTCATGTATGCCATGCTATGTACACGACCTGATATAGCTCTTGCTGTGAGTGTCACAAGCAGATATCAGTCGAATCCAGGTGAAGAACACTGGACAGCTGTGAAGAATATTCTTAAGTACTTGAGAAGAACTAAAGATTTATTCTTGGTTTTTGGAGGATCATCAGAGTTAAAGGTAGAAGGGTACACAGATTCAGACTTCATGACTGATGTCGATGACAGGAAGTCAACATCTGGATACGTGTTCTTGTGCAATGGTGGTGCGGTGAATTGGAAGAGTTCTAAACAACCGATCATTGCTGATTCTACTATGGAAGCTGAATACATCGCCGCTTCTGAAGCTGCTAAAGAAGGCTTCTGGTTCAAGAAATTCATTGCAGAGTTGGATGTGATGACATCAGATGCCATAACACTCTACTGCGATAATAATGGCGCCATAGCCCTTGCTAAGGAGCCAAGGTCTCATCAGAAGTCTAAGCATATAGAGCGGCGCTTTCACCTCATACGCGACTATGTGGAGAAGAAATATGTAGAGGTGCAGAGAGTAGACTCCGCGGATAACGTGGCAGACCCGTTCACTAAGCAGCTGAGTCAGCAAAAGACTGAAGCCCACCTTGAGAAGATGGGCCTAAGATATATGACCAATTGGCTTTAGTGCAAGTGGGAGATTGTTAGATGTATGCCCTAGAAGCCAATTTGGCTGACACATTGTTGATTCTAGGGACATAATTTTGTACTTGACTATTTATTATTGAATAAATAAAAGGCATCCTTTCATTCATATTGTTTATGTGTCTATGAATCGTCCAAGAAATTAATAAGATGATGATACATATTCTCAAGAGTTGAGAATTTGAGCCATGTATCATTGGTGATTAATTTCTAAATGCTCCTGATCAATGGATCATCACGAGGACGGTGATCGATCCGATCAGTGCACAGATCACTCTCCTTCTGGATGGACGAGACTTGAGTCCACAGTGTAGGGACACTGAAGTGATAGTGCAGGTGCTTGTTAGAGAACAAGGGTACTGAGCGTGACCAAGACAAGAAGTCACTTGGATGTCTATCCACTCGTCAGTGACTTGCTTGATGTTGCAGTAGTGTGACTGGTCCTTTGACCTGCGGTGCTTCGGCTACTCACAGTGAGGTTATTGTAGTTTGACTGCACACATACATGGTCTCTAGCCATATGGGTCCATGCAGTGTAGATTGGCTGCAGTAAGTTCACTGTAGGAGTAGGGTATGCACCTATAAGGAATCTATCGACCTTGATAGAAGAGGAGTGATCCTATGTGATTTGTTAGACTGAGTTCTAAGACCTTGGCCAGGGCAGTAATATAAAGTGGAAAAAGAGTTTTCCATTAGCGAACTCAAGTCGAATAAATCTTGACATATGACAGACGATGGGGTTTGACGAGTTGTCCATGACCTCCGTCCTGTAGGGATCCACGATAGTAGGACTGTATCACACGTTAACTGCACCTAGAGGTTCATCTTTCTATTCTACTGGGTAGCCACTACATGCTGCTAGGTGTCACTGGTGGATGGTGGGACTCATAGGGATTATCTTGATGATCGATAAACCCTAATGAGTTGAGTTGGAATCGTTCCAACCCATTGAAAGGAGTTTTCAATGATATTAAGATAGAGATCACAATATATCTCACTACCAGTCAGAGTAGAACCTATGGGGTCACACACACTAGAAGTATTGACCGATCCGATGGTTGAAATCGTGATTAGGAATCACAAGTAATCAATTTGATTGATAAGAAGTTGAAGAAGGAAAGGGAATTAATTAATTGGACTTGAAACAAGAATCCTACTTTGGGTAGGATTCCTAGAGTCCTAATTGGATTAGGACTGGGAATCCTAGTTGGAGTAGGACTGGGATTCCTACTTGGAATAGGATTCCTACAATCCTAATGAGATTAGGAACTTTGAATTAAAATTGGATTCCTACTTGGAGTAGGATTCCTAGAAATCCTAATTGGATTAGGACTTCGAATTCAAATAAAGTCCTAATTAGATTAGGACTAAAATTAAACAAATCCTAATTGGATTAGGATTCCTTAAGTCTAAATTAATTATTAATCTAATGAATCAACATGACTCCTAATTGGATTAGGATTGAAGAGTTCAATTAAGTCATGATTCATTCAAGTCCTAATTGGATTAGGACTAGCGTAGATTGAACCCAAATTTGGCTAATCCTAATTAGATTAGGATTAAACCATGAGAGAGGCACCTAATCCTTTTTGGAAGAGGATTGGGTTAACCAAGTAAGAGGGGCATCAGCCCCTCTTCACTTAGTTGGTGCGACATGAAGAGAGAAGGGGGGCCGGCGCCCCCTCTTGGAAAGTAGTCAAGGGCTCCTAACTTGTAGGAGCCCTTCATCCTTATTAAAGGAGGACTAGGGCCGGCGCCCTAGATGGACCTTTCTCCTCTTCATCACGTGGCCACCCCCTCTCCATCTCTCCTTGGTTCAGCCGCCATCAGCAAAGGGAAAAGAAGAGGAGGCGTCTCCCTCCTCTTGGTCTTCTTCCTTGGCTCCAACGCATGGAAAAAGAAGAAGGCTGCAGGGGCTTTTGATATTCTTCGCATCTTCATCCTTCTTCTTCCTCCTCTCAAGCACAATCAAGGGTTGATTGAAAGAGAGGAGATCAGCCATCAAAAGCTATCTCTGCAAGGGAGCTAGCACCCCGGTGAGATAGAGAGCTTGGATCGGATCCTGCTTCGTGTGGATACCCGTAGAGGCCGGACGTTTGAACGGCCTCAAGCGAACCCTCTTCCAAAACCACGAATTCAGATTTGCGGTGATCATCTACCCGCGCAAGGTGAAGATTTGATCTTCCTAATAGTTTTAAAAGTTTTAATTCTTACCTAATTACGAAAGGTCTAGAAACAACGTTCATGCGATGAACGTCGAACCCGTGCATGCCGATTCCGCTGCCATCTGACTTTTGTTTTGAAATATCAGCGGCATGGGCGGGTTACCAACAGACGGAAGGCTGGGAGCTGATGTGGCTGGAACTCCGAAGAAGCTAGAACGGAAGCTGGTTCGGACGCGGAGGATCGCAGATGCTGAGATGCGTGGGAGAACTGGGATGTATGCTCTGACTTGCGGGAGAAGCGGAAGGAAGCTGAGATCTGGGACTCCTGCGGGATCTGGTGAAGGCTGAAAATCGTGGTGGATGCTGGGAGCTGATCACACGCGCTGGGACGCGGCGGAATCGCCACGGACGGCCGGATGTTGGACTCGGGACGCTGAATGCTTCGTGGACGATGTGATATGGGCTCGGTTGAAGCACGGATGTGTGCAGGATTCCTTCAAATGGACTTAGTCGAAATGGGGAGGACATGCTGCTGCTGGATGTGGCTGCAACTGGGACTGACCTCATGTGGTTGACTAGTCACCTACTATGATGCATCTTTTTGAACCCAATGTGCATTTTAACTTTGATTTCCGATCACCTGCACCCCACAAAAATATAATATTAATACAGCACTTCTATCATTATTTGTTAGCAATAATACTAATTTAAGTGATGTGTAGATCGCACTTTTGTGCTCTCATCAAAGACCACTTACTGGCAATAAATTAGGGATCCACATCCAAACAGTGGGCAGATATACCTAGTAATACTTAGATACCAACTGAATCAACAATACAACCAAACATTCTTTCACATATATCAACTGAATCAGCAATGCATCTGGTTTATAGTGCTTCCTGCTTGCTTATCTGTAGCAATACCAATGCATATCCTCATCCCAAAATTATTCACGGGAACTAGATTTAGTCATATTGCCTCCTGCTTAACAACCAACTTCATCTTTATAATTGCAAAAGTATTGTTAACTATGAAGTCAAAGTTTCTTCATTCATAGTAATTATGATAGTCATTATATCATCATGTCCGAGCACAAAATGTTACCTGTATGATGACCATCATACCGCAATGTCGAAACAAAAATGTATACTTGTTACAAATACAAAACCTATACCGTGTCCAAACATAAAATGTATACCAATCTCAAAACAAAAACTTGTACCAAAAACGAAACCTATACCACATTTGAAGAAAATCTGGTTCAATAATTGGGCTAGCCAAAACTTGTTAAATTACTGTCCTAAAAATTTGGTTGCCTGGCATTGTATTTTGGGATCTTTTGGGATCTGTGATGCAGCTCTTTTATTCTTAGAAGCTAGATCTGAGCAAATACTGGTCATTGTCTCAATGCTTTGGACCCATAAATGTGTGCCTGCCTTGGACTAACCTAAGGCACACGCTTGTAGGTTGATTTGATGTTGCAGCTATATTTGATCGCATTTTTGATTGTGTCACCTGAAATAACACATAATAATTAAAATAATAGTCTGCAATGTGTGGAAGGAAAAAGACTATAACAATTGACTATAATAACTGAAATTTAGAGTCCTTACAGACTGGCTCAGTGAAGGATGTCCTCTCTCCTCTTGCCTTTCCTGTTTTTTTAATTATTCCTTGAGGCTAACTCATAGCTGTGTTCCACTTGGTTGCTGCCTTGATCCTTAGTCACTGGCTTCTTTCTTACCTTTTCCTTCTTGCCCTTTACAAGTCCTTGAATTGTGTCCCATTCTACGAAATTGCCGTATCAAAATGAGGTGTCTCTTTTTCTAACTCTGTTAGAGTCCCTGACCTCATCCTCCTCTCTTCTTTCCTTTTTGGGCCTGCCTAGATGGGCTCTTAGGAGAGGAGGAGCAATAGCAGCAAACTTAGTAGTGGGCCATGATTGCATGCCAAGGACTGGTTAAATTATGTGCCAATGTACCTTAATAGTTGTTCTAAAAATACTACTCATTGACGAAGTTCTCAGCTTCCTTCCTTCCTCATAAACATTATTGCTGCCACAACAAAGCAGCATGGGATGCCAGGGAAATCCCATCTTCTAATTCCACAAGCTATTTGCCCTGAGGCCACCATATATCTTGTCCCTATATTCAATTGCAAACCTGTCCCCTCCTTCCCATATAGAATGGCAGTCTCTTGCATCCATTTTAGTTTTTAGCAGCTTCAATTGAATATTTGGATATACAGTCGGACAAATTTTTCCATGCCATCTCTCTTTGCTTGGAATCTTTGCATCAGTGATCTTCTTATTATCTCCAATAATATGATAATAGGCTTGTCCGTAGCATCAATTGTGTATTTGCGAAAGATTTGCAGATGCTATTCAATAAAATGTTTGACTTGTATCTTGCGCTAAATGCATGCCTTGACCACTGTTACATATTGCCATTTTCTTAGCCACTCACAAGCTCCCGCATCCAAGTTTGCCATCTCGTTTATAGCAATTTCAAAGTCAAGAGTAATAGTTGCTTCGGCATGCTTTCAGAAAGCATCTCCCAAATTCTTTCTCTTGTACCCTACACTCTTAAAATTTCAATGCATGTTCCTTGAACGAAATCTATGATGAACAGTTGCGATGATGGATTAGAATATCTCCACTAGTCCCTACATAAGAGACAACAACAGTGAAGTCAAAAAAAGTTATGTACCATATAGAGTCTAGATTCAAACTAGTAGTGTTTAACTAATTATAGTTACTTTTTGCCTCTCAGAATTGAATGTCCACTCATGATCTTTAATAGATCCAGTGCTAGCTAACAGGATTGTGCAAAAGCAGGTCCGATTATCCATGGTCTTTCCCTCAACCACTACCTAAGCTGTGGGGTACATCTTATCAACCCATCTTTTCTCACTGTAGCTACCAATTGTTCCCAGAAAGATCCTTTAAGATGGCATCCATCCAAGACAATCATAGGTCTACAACTATTTAAAAACCCTTTTCTACAAGCATCAAGGCAAACATAAAGCCTCCTTAAAATAGGCTAATTATTTTCACTTTGCCTCATCATATCCATCAATGTTGTGCTTCGAAAGTTTGTTCTCCTAATCAAATGGCATTACAAGAGATAAGCATATTGCGCCTTATGGGTCCCTTGCATCATTTGGATTGCTTTTATTTTGGTCATATAGCATTGTGATTTTGATACAAACACCTTGACATCCCTCCTAACCTTTTTCTTAAATCCTTTTAAACTCTATTTGTCATCAAACTTAATATCCTTTTGATATCTCTTAGCTAGATATCTAGATGTGATATAATGGCCATAGAATTGCCTTCTGCACTTGTATGCTCCATCGAAATTTTTAACTTTAAAGGTCCTCCATTTGCATTGCAGATGCATATTTTCTCCACCCACATTCCTTCTTGCAAATTGCTATCATCCACTTTTTTCATTCTTCTAGTATTTGAAATCAAAGCCCTTTTGAACAGAGTATAGTCTAAGGACTTTCCTGAACATCTTATGAGAACTTAATTTCATGTCACCTTCAAGCTTGATAGGCTTCTTCAAATTAAAATTTTTATTGAATTCAGAATATCTTATGTTGCCATGAATTCCATCATTAGACTCATTGCCAGCATCCAGGTGTCTCATCTCATTGCCATCATCAAACTTGGCTCCATGCATTCAATCCCATCATCTCCAAGCGCATCTTGATCTATATTAATTTTGGAGTATTCAATCCACTTCCTCAACTCTTAACCATATTTTTTCTCAACAATCTCCTTGAACAATCATTATCTAGTTCATCATCCGATTCCCTCAGCTCACTAAGGGCAACAGGGTATCACTGTCACCATGCATGCTGTCACTACCGCCTACATCCTCCTCATCATTTATAGGTTCAGCAGGTCCCCTAACATCACTTTCCATTTTAGCCCGCCTATCAGTAGACAAACCCTCACATTTACTAGCATTCATACTGTTTGCACTGATTCCTTAAACACTAGTATCAACTATCTCCATTTTTGGAGGCACATGATCCTCACCACCATTTCTGGTACAAATAAAAGCATCCGCTTGTAAGACTGTGTTATGGCTCCTTTCATCAAGAACTACATTAACTGCTAAGTACAGATGATCAACCTCATCCCAAATTAGCTCTCCATAGGAATTGGCATCCATTGTCTCATCAACCTCAGTGATCGTTGGCAAGAATGGTGGTAAGTGGACAGCCTCCTAGCTCATATCTGCTTTATTTATCTTATTTTCCACATAAACTTCCATAGTATCCTTTCCTTTGATTGCCTCCAGCATTTAAAATACATCCTTGTTCAAAGGTTGCAAGCTAGTCTCAAAGTTCTCCCTAGGCACTAGGTAATAGAATTTGGCACAGTTTTTATATCCTAGTTTCTCCATCATGTCCTTTTTCTCTATAATACGCATCCAGTCAGAGTCATAGTCGTCATAGTAGTTCATATATAGATCTTTCACTGTAGTGCATGTGGGGAAGAAATTTTATGGATCCACCGGAAGAGATCAACAACCATCCTTGCAAGCAATGACAAAGCAAAATAGATAAGTGGGCTCGTAATGCAAAAGGTCCAAGATAATATTACAATACAAAACTAGACAATTCCAGACAGAAGATACCACATTATAGAGATTGCAAAGTAAAATAACATTGAAGAGGGACCAAATATCATCCACTAGCATTAAATTTCATGAAAGACTATGCACTGAAAAGCATCTTTTCATATCATTAGTTGTATGTAGTCAAACTATAGAAATTAAACAAGTAAAGGAATTCATGAAAGGATAACCTAATGTTAAACAATATAGTTTATAATCTACTGCCCCTTACGATTAGTTAGGGATAAAAAACAAGAATGCACTGTATTGGCCTTTTGCCAATTAGATTGGCATAACAAACCAGAGTACTTCTTGCATATATACCTCAAAATGAGAGCTTCCATTACATTAAAAATTAGAAGAGGGACCACAAAATCCTAACTAGCTAGCAGCAAGCCAGGCATTCACAAAAAACATTCACTTGTCAAATACCCAAAAATGTGTCCATATTATTTTTGACTTAAAGCATTCACAGAAGAGCCCATACACTTTGGACCATAAATATTGCTTTTGTTCATAGTAAAAAACTTTCATTATCGGATACCCGAAAATGAGAGATTTTCTATAGATTAGACACACAAAATAGAAGAGGGACCATTAAACCCTTTAGCGAACTAGGCATAAAAAAAGTACACTAAAGCATTCACAGAGGAGCACATGCATAGAAAAACAATCCCCAACTTCAACGTATCAACAAAGCCTTGAATCTAATCCAGACTCACGGTTTTTAAGGAAAAAATTAGAGATAAAGGGCTTACCTTTCGAACAATGGGAGATGCACTCTTCAAGGCTCGAAGGCGGCATCAGATGACCTCTCAGGATGGTTAGATGACTAGCCAGAAGAATGCTATAGGGATGGTCAATGCCTGGCCGGATGACTACAAGAAGATGTCCGATGATCGCCGGATAAGGGAAAATATCGGCGGAGGATCAACTTGGAACGATATATTTTAGGGAAAGCGGAATGGACTTCCTTGGAGTTGTAATGCTCAAGACTGCTAAGAATGCATCAATAGCTCTTTGAAACTACAAGAGTTAAGAAGATAGATGATCCAACTGCTCCACATAATTACTCATGTTTTGTTGTGACTAATTATACTAGATTTCATTTGCTAGGTTTCATTGATTAGCTCATCGTGCATTCTGAGATATTTTTTCTGTTTTCTAATTCGTGAAATCATGAAACATTGCATCTGCATGATCGGAACTGAAGAGTTTGCAAAAAATAACAAGCAAATTCGAAGAATTGCATTTGATTGTAGTTCATTGGTCAAGTCGAGGCTTGTTTCTGCTCTGCTGATTAACTACAGGGCTAACCATGGCGTTGGGTTTAGTTCTCCTCTATGTAGTAGCCCAACAGGGTTCAAATAAAGATTTGGTTACCGACCATGTTTGCAACAAAGTTCATTTGTTATTGTGCTCAAATTATAATCGACTATGACATCTACATTTGTGAATTTATGAAACCTTATCAGTCCCATTACAAATTCTCAGGATATTTTTATTAAGGCAAGCTACCTTTTGAACATTGTGCACTAAAATTGTTATTGCCCTTGAAACTAGCATGGTTGATTGGAACTCTAATTTTCAACCGGAGATAACTTTGTATTTCCTCTAACTCAAAGAAAAATGGCTACTTTTTTTTTTAAAATTCAGAATTCAGTTTTTGTTAGTGACTATTAGAACTTAATTTGGTTATGTGAGCTCTTGCAGTTAAGTTGATCCTCAAGCTTTGCCCATTCGAAAGGTTGATATCCCTATATAAGTTGCCAAGTTTTACCTCAACTTATGACTTTCTTCTGAAGGTGGCTACAATTAGGAGTAAATTGAGAAAGGGTGGAATAGCGGACATTGAAACTACTGCAAAGATGGTGCTCATTCCGATTTGCTACGATACATTATTGAATTATATTCATGGCATACAAAGTTCCTAGAAGGGGCACACTGGAGACAAATCTAATTTTTGGCACTTTTTTTTGCAAAGAGGCTATTTGACTCGAACCAATGCCATTGTGCATATCAACCCAACTCTTTTACCCTCGCACCAGCCACTACTCTAATTTGCTATGATGTTTCAGGTGAAATCCCATAATACACATTGCCTCCTATGAGGGATCAAGGAGTGAATTTAGAGTGAGCAATTGTTTCAGAGTTTGGTAAGGAATTTCATGTATGAAGTTTATAAGACCGAGTATTCATTCATTGGCAGGTTAGCATCAATTGAAGATTACTCTCGTGCGGAAGTTCCTCCAAGTCCTCTGCTAAATTTTGATTATAGCCTAAATTGTTCTTTTTTAATTAATTTAAGATTCCATTATCAAACTTTTGCTTGTAATATTAGCACGATAGCATTTTCAAATTTGGGAGTGTTGGCTGCAGAGCGATATGGAATGGTAAGGGTATTTATGAGGGAGCGTGTACGTCCATTAAACTTCAATGAAGTTGAAATTGATCGGATTCATACTTTCTATGGTGACAATGCGGATTACATGTTTGAAAGATTTTTGAAAGATGGATGGAGTATTATCTCCGATATCTGTATTGGTATGCTACTGCATGGTTGGACTACTAGAGTTACGACACTGCTGCAAGCTTAAGAAAAGAGTAGTGGCTGCGAGTGTATGGTTGGTCCTGAAACAGAGATGAGGTAAGGATATGTATACCTGGGTGAAACTTTTTATATTGGGTTTATGAGTTGCCTGAATCAACTCATTCAAAAGTGTTGAATGCATAATAATGAAAGACAAGGGACTGCAACTGATTGCTTGTTATTTTATCTAATATTTGAGCTTTTTCATACCATTCTCCGATCAATCTAATCGATTGTTCTATGTTATTTCTTGCTATTGTTTTTATCATGAAACCTGAAATAGTGATCTATTTATTGATTATGCTTTTCATGTAATAAAATATACAAATATATTTTATTATAATATAATCCAACGAGGGTGAGTCTAAATAAGGATCTTCAGAAGTTGATTGCTGAATCAAGCAAACTACGTAAAGGAAATTTGTTAGACATTGATACATCTTAGGAGAATTCAAAGTCCTATCTTTCTGAATCACGGGCTGTCTTTCTGAAATGTTTGAAAAGTTCTTAAAGACATCTCAAGCTATATGATTTTACACTAATATTACCAATCCAATGTTCTCATTTTTTTAACGAAATTTAGTGTAGAAAAAGTCAAAGAGAAAGTATGCCCCACATAAATATCCATCATGTTATGAAAGAAAACCTTGGCAAGCCATAAAAATCCCAGGCTTAGTGGATCATCGAATCACAGATTTCATCATTTTCAAAAAAATAGTGCAGAAGTTTATATGAACTTTCAGACTATGTTGTTTGCTGCCACCATCTGGATCCTCTGGAATGGAGTTCAAACATTAGAATTCCTTTCATTGGTACAGATGACACTGTCAACATGTTAAAGCCATCACTTTTAGTTGATTCATTGCAGTGTTTTATACAAGGAGTTCTTTTTTTTTTTTACAGACAACTTATAAGAAAAAAGCCAGTTATTATATACCAAGATAGTGCAGAAAATATTAATGCATCAGCTCTTGTAGAAGTCATCGCCAATCAGATGGTCTTAAAGAGAAGCAACATTTACCCTGTTCACATGATCACATTATTATTAGTGGAGAAAGCAGTGATCATGGTAATTGATTCTTAGTGCATCCACTACAAAAGTGCATCAAACCTTTTGTTTATTATGCCAACTAACAAAGAACGGGGGCTGCGAACTTACATACCATCCCCAAAATCTGCAGCCTTAGAATTGCATATCTTGTTTTGCTCCATGACCGGGGAGAATACAGAGTCTAATTTCTCATGTCCAGTTTAACCATGAAGATGCTGATTAACATATGAACCATTCATGTTTGCCCTCGTTGCAAGCCAGACATACTTATAAGTTATAATAGCTCTCCTTTTTTATCTTGTGCATTGTGTGTCCATTGGATCTTCTGAAGTTTGAATTACCAAGTGAGATTTAGTATTATCCTTTTAAAAATAGCATGCTTTATGAGATTATTACTTAGCCAGGATGTGCAACTATGATAGCAATGCAGAAAATTATAGTAGTTATTATTTCTCAGTCCTCCCGATGACCGTGCTATAACAAATAATCCCTATTGACCGGAACTTCTATTTTCGGTCCACAGGATACGTACCTTTTAATTCCTGGTCCTTAATAACTATTTCAGTATTTTGAAATCCTCAAGATGCCCCCACGACCCACACCAATTCGATTACAGCGCGTTTATTATTCCAATTCTGTGGGTGATCCCAATTAATCACATTTTGTTAAGGAAATCAAATCGCATCCATAGGTCATGATCCTATACACATACCCCAAATCTCTTATTTATTCAAATTTCTTCTTTATCCCATTAATGCATAAAAGACATCCATAACGAAGAATCATCCCCACACGCATGTCCACCCCAAATCTCATCTTTCTTCATGCATGCCTGCCCCAAATCTTTTCTTCCCCATTTGGTTTCTTCCTTTCTTTAAACGATAAACTGAAAACAATCCTTCTTCTTCCTTCCCACTCTATTTCATCATTCCCTCCACAGCAAATATTTTAAAAAAATCTTTAGAATCTCTTCACCCCTCCATGCTCTTTAAATTGTCATGGTTTCAAAGGACAAAGGTAGCCCAATTTTTATAGTTGTTTGCTCTTATGGTAGCGAAGCTTACATTATTTTTATTCTGAGAACGCATGTCTCAATCAAATTTATAAAAAAAATAGTGGAAAGGTAGAAACAACTATCTTTTATAATGATAGAAGTAAAATTTTATGTTTCAAACAAGTCTAGAATGCTTGTTACGCTTATAGGAGATAAGAATATTCGGAATATGTATCAAATACACGCAAGCTAAATGCTGCGGTAATTGAGATGGTTGTCAGTCATTCTTCATGCTTGATTGAAGCTACTAATATGGTAATCGATATGAGGTAATGCCTAAGATCTTTGCATTTCTTTTTGTTTTGGTATTCTTAGTTTTATTTAGTGTTGTAGTGCATTATAAGAATCTATTTTAAAATAATTAGAAACTGTTTTAACAGACATATTCTTGAAAGATTTTTGGGTGTATCAAGGTTGATATCCCAATCCAACTTTATCAAATTCAGCTATTTGATTATTTATCATTAGGTTCAACTTTTTAGAGCTCAAAGTAAATCTTTCAACAATAGGTTTTAATTTGTCAACTTCTTTAGTTAATCTTCAGTTATCTTCTGAAAGCAATTCATTATTTTTCTTAAGTTTATCATGGCTTTCAGTGAGAAGTTGGCTTTTCTGATTTACTTCTTTATTTTCTTCAATTAAGATTTCAGTTTTATTAGTTAGTTTCAGTTTTTCATCTATTAGGATTGATTTTTATTCTTCAAGTTCTTGTTCTTACAAATAAGTTTCTTATATTCTAAATACAAATCAGAAAAGGCATCATGAAGTTCATCAAATGTAAAATCAGATTGAGTTTCAGCATATACTTCATCTTTGAATGAGAAATCCCTTTGTGTTCTAGTACATACCTCATCTTCATGTCCCACAAAGCAAAGATTTTCAATTTCAGTTTGCTGTTCTTCTTCTTCAGAGCTAGTTTCAGATTCACTAAAAATGTTAGTGCATTTATATTTAACTTCAAGCATATTCCAGATTTTCTTAGCAGTTATGCAAAAAGATATGCTATTAAGTTCACTATCGCACAATATAGTATATTCATGGCTTTTGAATTTTGCTGAGCCATTTTCTCATCATAATTAGTGTTTGTGTGTGGACCATTGACTATGATACTCCATAAAGCATAATCATGTGCTTGAATGAAAATGCGCATGCGTGCTTTCCAATGTATGTAGTTTATGCCATTAAATAGTGGAGGTTTATCAATTAATTGTCCCTCTTCTAGAAAACTATCTATTTGAGTTGTCATGATCTTTGGCTCTTGATCGTGAGATCAACAATTAACCTTAGAGCACCTGCTCTGATACCACTTGTTGCCCAAGATGACAACCCAAGAGGGAGGGTGAATTGGATTTTCTAAAATTTATGTTTTCTAATTAACTTTGACTTGAATGCAGCGGAATGATAAGATGTTATTTACTTAAGCTCTAGGCAATTACAAGTAAAGCAGTGGAAAATTAAGCTAGAGCAATTATACTATGGCTTTAGGGTGCAATTGATCCACAATTAACTTATAGTTGTGAGAATAATAATGTTATTTTGATGATTAACACAACCATTGAGGCCATATCAAATTAGAAATGCAAATTAACTCGATACATCATTGATAAATAGCACATCCTCGATACATTCATGATACATTAGGAATATATGGTCAAACTACTCTTAAGAATTGATAAACGAGTTAAATTTGTAATAGAGAATGGTAGAAAGCTTAAGAATCTATTTTGGCAAAGTTTCACGTTAAAAATACCTAAAAGGGCAATTCGGTAATTTCTACTATTGAGGGTATGAAACTCTACTGTGCCATGCATCGTAATTTACTTGGAATATATTTTATTGATCTTATGTGCAAGTCTAACCCGAAGATGCAGAGGTTTGGAGCCGACCCTAAGAGGTTTGGAGCCGACCTTGGCACATTTGGCACATATTGGCACGAAGTGGCACACTCGGCACGGGGCGTAAAATCAACTCAAGAGCACTTGGGACAGAGTTGGAGTCGACCCCGAAACATTTAGAGAGGTTTGCAGCTCAAATGGCACACGTTGGCGTCAAGTGGCACAAGGTTGGGTCGACCCCAAGGAAAGTGGAGCCGACCCTAGTGGAGCTGACCCTAGAGAAGTCAGAGGCGACCCCAAGCTTCCAATGCAAAAATTATGTTTCCTGAAAACACTGTAGCGGAGCCGACCCCAGAAAATTAGGGCTGACCCCAGTGGGGCCGACCCCAGAAATGTTGGAGCTGACCCCAGTGGGGCCGACCCTAGAAATATTGGAGCTGACCTCAGTGGAGCCGACCTCAGAAATATTGGAGTTGATCCCAGTGGAGCCGACCTTAGAAATGTTGGAGCCGACTCCAGCCTAGAATGCAGAAAACATGGTCTCTGGATTTTCTGAGAGGGTCGACCCTAGTGAAGGTGGGGTCGACCCGAGCAGAATTGGGGTCGACCCGAGCACGACTGACAGCTCAACGGCTAGTTGTGCAGAATTATTTTTTAAGCTCCCAACGGCTATAAACGGCTAGTTTCTTCAATCCAATGGTCAGGAAGGTCTATTTGGAGGTTGGAGAAGTATTTAAGAGGGTGTATTCATTAGAGGAAGCAACCTTTTTGAAAATCATCAAGTCTATTCAAGAGAAAATCCTAGCAAGGCAAGCTTCATTTAATTGCTTTATTCAAAGAGCCAAAAGAAATTAGTTGAGCAGATTCCAAGAGACATTAAGAGCTCCACCAATCCTTGAAGAGTGAAGCAATCTTGACAAAGAAGAGAAGAGCCTTATTAAAGCGATAACTATATTCTAAACTCTTCTTTGTAGCTTATAATTGTTTTATTTGCTCATTTAGGAGCTTTAGATCCTTGTTCTTTATTCTTGTTGTAAGGTTTATTGGTAAGCCCGTAAAACCAACATTGTAGGTTGTTGGTAAGCCTGTAAAACCAACGTAGGTTGTTGGTAAGCCCGTAAAACCAACGTAGGTTGTTGGTCAGCCCGTTAAACCAACGTAGGTTGTTGGTCAGCCCGTAAAACCAACATTAGGTTTATTGGTGATCCTGAAAAATCAATTGTAAAGATTTTGGATTGTGAGCCCAGAAAACAATCCTACTGTAATCCGAGGGGTTATAGTTAAATTCTCAAGGGAACGCTTGGGGAGTGGACTTAGGTGCCTTGGGGTGCACCGCACCACTATATATCGTTGTGTTTGCGTTGTGCTTGTTCTTATGCTTATTTTTGCATTATCTTTAATATTTGCTTTAGTTTAATTCATTCAAATAATTTAAGAAAGCATCCACCGCATTTAACTAAGAAAACTTTTAAAGCACCAAAAATTTAGAAAAACCCAATTCACCCCCCCTCTTGGGTTGTCACCTTGGGCAACAAGTGGTATCAGAGCAGGTACTCTAATATTAGTTATTGATCTCAAGATCAAGAGCCAAAGATCATGACAACTCAAATAGATAGTTTTTTAGGAGAGGAACAATTAATTGATAGACCTCCATTTTTTAATGGCATAAACTACACATATTGGAAAGCACGCATGCGTATTTTCATTCAAGCACATGACTACGATTATGGAGTATCATAGTCAATGGGCCACACACAAGCACTAATTATGATAAGAAAATGGCTCAGCAAAATGCAAAAGCCATGAATGTTCTATTTTGTGCATTAGATGATAGTGAACTTAATTGTATATCTTTTTGCACAACTGCTAAGAAAATATGGAATATGCTTGAAAGTTAAATATGAATGCACTAACAAATCTGAAACATCATGTGTAGAAGAAGAGCAGCATCATATTGCAAATTCATGCTTAATGGCACATGAAGATGAGATATATGAGGTACATGCTGAAACTGAAAATGATTTTACATTTGATGAACTTCATGATGCCTTTTCTGATTTGTATTTAGAACATAAGAAACTTATTTGTAGGAACAAGAACTTGAAGAATGAAAATCAAATCGTAATAGATGAAAAACTAAAACTGACTAATAAAACTGAAATCTTAATTAAAAAAAATAAAGAACTAAATTAGAGAAATCAACTTCTCACTGAAAGCCATGATAAACTTAAGAAAAACAATGAATTGCTTTCAGAAGATAATGAAAAATTAACTAAAGAAGTTGATAATTTGAAACCTATTATTGAAAGATTCACTCTCAGCTCTGAAAAACTGAATTTAATGATAGAAAATTCAAGAGCTGTATATGACAAAGCTGGATTGGGATATCAACCTTGGTACACCCAAAAATCTTTCAAGAATATATTTCTTGAATCCTCCACTGTTCATCCTAAAACAGTTTTTCACAAATCTGGTGAAACTAATAACAGAAACAGAAAACTAAAAATTCATTATCTGTTTTTGCTAAATCTATGTTGTTTAAATTTAACAAAAGTATGCAAAAGTATATTACTTGTAATCCTAAAACTTGCAAACTAATAGACAAAATGGCAATTAAGAAAATATGGATTCCAAAAGGAACAATTATTGCCAACCTGCAAGAACTTAAAAAGGCTTGGGTATCTAAATTAAAGAACTAAAATTATCTTGTAGATGTATCAAAGCAGCCCTTGAAACTCATGTGAAACTCTTAATTGGGTGCCATGACACGTGACTTACAAATGAATTTTATTTCATGAATGTAATTTAAATTATCTTGATATGCTTAATTTTGTAAATTCAATTATGCTGTTGGATATTTACAAAATAACTTATATGTATGATAAATTTTATCTCAACGATCTTAGCATGAAATTTTCTAGTGCCTGCATGATGATAAGAAAACAACGAATGAATATGTATAACATTCTTCTTTAAGTTTTTAAAATTTAAATTTCCTCTCTAGTATAAACGTTTGATACTGATTTCATGCCTTCATGTTAAAACTTTATTGAGCATAATACTTATGAAATCTTATTTCATCTTTTGTGAAGGTATGAATATAATTTATCATTATATCATTCATTCCTTATATGATTATTCGAAATATACTATAAGTCGCATTTGTGCATCATATGTTAAATCATCATCATCTCAAATTGGTTCAATCATAAATGATTAATGTGTTATGATCATAACGAAAAACTCACTTAAAAGTCTTACAATAACGAATTATTTTTCTTCTTACAAGTAATTTTCAAGACTATTCTAAAACTAAAGTCAATAAATCTAATCTTTAAAGTGTTTCATTGAGCATAATCATTGTATCCTTGATTGAATGATTAATACCCTCTCCTAAAATGATCTCAAATTTCACTGATTAATTTTAACTCATCATGTTTAATCCGAGCATAAAAATCTATTAATGCATGAATATTAATTTTCTTGAACTATCTCTCATAAGTCAAAAATATTCCTTATTTGCTTTAAAAGAAGATTGCTTGTCTTTCTGAAACAAGAGTATCTATGTTGAAAGCTAAATCATAATCAGAATTTTGATAGAAACAACTATTTAAGATAATCTGATTAAAATTCAACTTGTATATTTTATTGATAATTATCTTAAGCAAATTGAATCTAAGCTAAATTGATCCTGAAAATAAAAAAAATTGATTTAACTTTAATGAATCTTTCTATTGCCTCACATGCTTGTCCTTGAACCATTTTACTTAATGAAGTTATCTCTTTAGTTCAAGTGACTTGTGCTTGCTTATATTTAGGCAATCTCTTAAGTAAAGTGACTCAAATTCAATTATTGTCATGTCTCATGTTGAGTCATCTAGTTAAGAATATGTTGTATGAATATTTTTGTATCCTAGAGAACCTAATAAATTGCCTTCAAGAAAAGAAAAAGATTTTGCTAATGATACAGGATTTATAAGCAAGAAATTTCAACTTGAAGGACACCTCGATGAAAGATACAATAAACATTTTCTTGCAAACAAAAAAAAAGAGAGATTTTCTTCAGCCAGGATGTAAAGAATCTAAAAGGTATTTGGCTTGAAGAATGCTAAATGCACTGGTAATCTAAACCTTTCTCCTATGAGTTAATTGAGCAAAATCAATAGTCTGAAATTATATAGTAGCATGATTAAACCTTTAATTGCTGATCATCTTGATATCATGCTTCATTCTCATGCTAATGATAATTGTTTTATGGTATGATTAAATTGAACTTTACTTTTGCCTGTATAATGCATAACCATAAAATACACAAGTTTATGCCTCAAATCTCTAATTCAAAATAACTTGTGATAAGCTATGAATCATTGGGCATAATGAAAATGCTGTTTGCATGATATATATTTATATACAGTGCATTAGATTAATTCTTTATTCTGCTCTTTCATGTAATTACTTGAAAATAACAAAAAGAGAGAGAGATAAAGAAAAAGAAAATGAACATTGTTCGAGAGAAGTAAAAGCTAAGTAAATACTCCAATCTTAAGTAAAAGCAGAGCAAGCATAATATATTCAGCACATTTGTGAGACTTGTGCGAGCATTCTTTTGGAATGAATAAAATCCATAATTAATTATATTTAAATAGGAAGAGTTTGGAGTGAATATCTTATTGTTGAAGAGAACAGTTTAACTTTTCTATATTGCTCATCATAGGGATGGTGCCAATGGAGAGGCTAGTGGTAGTACCCGGCACTATTTGATCCAACTATTCGGTGTAGGGTATATTAGGGACGGCACAAGAGGGAGGCTAGTGGTAGTACTTTGTGCCCCTTCCAACTCCACCGGATAGGGAGTAAATAGAATATAAGTAAAATCAAAAAATAAATAAAGATAATCAAAATGTTCATTGAGTGGTTAAAAAAAGAAATTAAAAAAAAATTGGGGAATGAATGACAAATAAATGAAAATATATAAGAAGGTTGTGAAAAACCAAATGAAGTTTCAATCACTTGAAAACACACCTTAAGGATAAAATCAGTGCTAAATTATATTTAAATAGGAAGAATTTTATTTGAAAAGAATTGATTTTGATTCTTGACATACTTGTTCTTAATACTTTAATGGTGTGCATACTATGTTTCGCATGTGGCATGATGGTTTGAATTATGAGTTTTCACTATTCAGATAAATTGAGGATCTTGTTCAAATATAATTTGTAATGCTCTATGCCTAAATAATTTAATTGAAACATGTTTCTACCAATAATAACATCATTTTGTTTTAGTAAATATCTTCTGAAAAATAAAAGAGAAGAACAATCTGAATTTGCAAATTAGGCAGAATGAATTAATTCTGATTTATCTTTCATCTTGTCTAACATAGGCACATAATGTTCTGATACATATTAAATGTCCTCTAATTTGTACCAAAACTCAATATTAAAAATAAAGATTCTGAATGTGCTCTGATGTGCTTGAAATATGTATTTTCAATCTTAATGACTTAAGATGAGTTACAATATAGAAGATACATATCTCAAATTATAAATTTTGAAAGCCTCCTTGAAAATTCTTATGAAATTTAGAATATGACCTAGTATAAAAGTTTAAACTCCATATAAAATGCTTATATCTTTGCATTTTTGTAATTTTCATTATATGCTTCAAAGATTGCATCATGCTGGAGAATAATTTACTATGATTCTTAGATAAAAACTATAGCTTAAGAAAAATAGAATTAATTTTGATACCTTGATTGTTTGCTCCGATACGCATCTAAAACATATCATTTTTTATCTTATAAGCGTACTGAAATTGGTCTAAATGATGTATTTTTCAATGATCTTGATTGCGAACAAATGTTTCTAAATATATGATGTTATTTTAATATTAAAAAGATTTATCGTGCTTCATATATACATTGCTGAAAAATTATGACTAAGAAATTAATATTTTAAATATACACTCCTGCATAATTAAATGCTTCTATCATTAAAAAGAAAAGCTATTCTTAAGAAGAGAGTTAATGATCCTAAAGCTTAAAATATTTCAACTCACTCCAATAATTCTTATAGGAAAGAAAATGTAATTACTTTTGAAAGAAATTTAAGCTTCAAAAGAATTATTTTTTGATTAATATTTCCATACATATTTAAAAAAAATTAAGAGAAAATATAATTTGCTCTTGAAAGATTAAAAAGAGTGATTGCTATAAATTTTGAAAAATTCTGGATCACTCTACATTCTTAATATTATAGAATTTTAGTTTTATTCACGCTTCTCATTAAAATCTGAAATTCATAAAAGAAAAGAAAGTTTGAAGGAAAATACATCTTTTGAGGGGGAGCTTTAAATACTCAATCTTTTTATTGAAAATTATCTTCAAACTCTAAACGCTCAAATGGAATGATTAATTAAGGAGAAGAAAGAAAATTTCAGAGGAAAAGATCATATAGAACTTAATCGTGTAAATTCACAACTAAAGATGAGAGAAAGAATACTAAATATAAAATTGTATTAAACTTTGTGTTTCATTGAATATCTTTTGAACGTTGTATTTCCATCTATATTCATCGGTAAATCATTTGTTTCTGAAAATTAATTGAAAAGAACTCCATTTGTCTTAGAATTGGAAATTTACTTTGGAATCTACTAATGAGATCTTATTGGCTTGCACTTTAGTGTTTCAATCCTGAGCCAATTCATTTTAATTGATTTTGATGCTATAATCTTTAGAGAAGAAAGTCTTTAAAAAGAGCTCCAAAAGAACTTTCAAAGCTTTGGATTTTATGTATTCTCTAAGATGTATTATGAATTGCATGAATTTATGTTTTGGTATCTGTGCCCCAATACTTTTATATCATGAAAGAACTTTGAAATCATTAAGAATTAATAATTCAACATGATCATGTGTTTATTTGAGTATGAAGTTTTGATCTTTATCTGCTATTATACTATAATATGTAGGTTGCTACATACTTAATATATTAGAAAAAGATTTTAAATGAAAAAAGATTTCATATGATATTAAAGATCTTGCAAAACAAAAAAAATGTTGGATTTTCATTCGCGCTTTCTTTGAATATCATTCTTGATACTCCTTGAAATAACTTGGAAAAGACTCCATCTACACTTGATTTGAAAACTAGCTTTGGAATCTATATTTAGAGATATCTTCTGGCTCGTATCTCAAATGTCTAATTCTTAAAGCCAAATGTTTTATCCTTAATTTTGATAATGCTCGTAATGCTTTATATTTTGAATTGAATATAAATCAGTTTAGATTGAAATATATTGATTATGTTAAAGCTGATTAATTCTAAAGCATTATCATGAAGTATGCTCTTAAAGTGTCTCCTAGACTTTGTATTTATTTTGACTTGTATTTACTCTTTGTGGTCGTTTGTATTTCTTCTCTAAAACATTGTACTTTTGGCATAGATGAAATACAATGTTTCTCTTGAGTTATGATCTTTATGATGGTCTTTTCGATACTAACCCTTTCATTTATTCTTTTTGATGATAACAAAAAGGGGGAGAAAATATAAGGGAGAAACTAGAAGCAAATTCTATAGGAAAAATTGTATAGGGGAGAAAATATAATAGGGAAGAAAATATGTTGCCCAGTAGATACAACCCAAGAGGGGGGGTGAATTGGGTCTTTTAAAACTTTTATGCTACTTCTAAAACTTTATGATTAACTATGCTAAGTTGTATAGATGCACAGTGAAAGTTAACCTTAGCAAGGGTTTGATGTATCGACTTCGACTTGATTAAATATGCTTGCAACTAAAGGATGTGCGGATAAGAATTAAGCAAGCAATTTATCTAAGTAAGTAAGTGTGTTAGTTAGACAATAACTAGAGGCATTACAAACACAAAGGACATATAGTGGTTCGGTGCACCCCAGCACCTACATCCACTCCCCAAGACCTCTTGAAAATTTCACTATAATCCTACCGATTACAGCCGGTTGTTTTACAAGCTCACAACTCAACTTGTTGTTTTACGAGCGCACAACGAACTCGGTCGGTTTTCCCAGGCTCACCGACTAGAACCAACCCCGATTGTTTTTCCGGGCTCACAATCAAACCCTTACACGTTGGTTTTACCCTCGGCTCACCAACAAACCTAAACCCCGTTGGTTTTCCCTTTGGCTCACCAACAAACCTTAATCCCGTTGGTTTTTCCTTTGGCTCACCAACAAACCTTACACCGTTGGTTTTTCCTTTGGCTCACCAACAAACCTTTAACCCCTTGATTCAATCCCTTGATTGAATCAAGTTACAAGATATTAAAACAAAGAATAAAAACAAATCAAAGCTTCTTAAACAAGCAGATATGACAATATAAACAAATAGAGTAAAGAGAAGCCCTCAAACGAGTTTTGAAGATGGAGGAGCTCGGCTTCTTCTTTACTTGATCCTCCTCTGATTTGGCATGAAGTAGAGGATCCCCGAGGCAGCACACGGATGGAGAGGAAGCTTTCGGATTCACTTGGATGCTCTTCTTCTCTCTATTTCGTTTTGGATGGCCCTTTTGTGCTTGTGGGAGATTTCCTTTGTAATCTCTTTGAGATCTCTTTCCTAGATGATCTCTCCCACTTCCATGCCTTCTCCCCTGGCTCTCCTCTTGTTTTTATAGCTTTAGATGGCGTGGAAACAAGAATCTAGCCGTTAGAGACAAAAATAGAGCCGTTGGACACAGTCTGCACCTCCTGACAATATTACAGTTGGGATCGGAGTCGACTCGCGCGATCAGGAGTCGACTCGCCTATTGCAGGAGTCGGCTCGTGCTTTACTGGAGACGACTCGGCCACTGTTCCAAATTTGAATTAAAGTGCATGCCTTGACTGGGAGTCGACTCGTCTTAACCTGGAGTCGACTCGCCAACTTCTGGAGCTGACTTGGCAATTTTGGAGTCGGCTCATCCACTGAAGTCCGTGGATCCAATTTTGAATTTGATCCACTCGAGTCGACTCGACTGTCCTGGGAGTCGACTCGAATCTCAGAGCCCGAACTCCCGATCCTCTGTCTTTTGGCTCGTCCAGTCTTGGAGTCGACTCGAACTTCCTCGGAGTCGACTCGGCTCTCAGTTTCCAAAACTTGGTCTTCTGCCTTTTGATGTGAAGCTGTCTTGGAGCCGACTCGAGCTGTCTGGGAGTCGACTCGAATCTCAGAGGCAGTAACTTGGTCTTCTGTCTGTTGATGGTCGCGGAGTCTCGGAGTCGACTCGTGCAATGCGGGAGTCGACTCGAATCTCAGAGTCCCAAAAATGCTCTTTGACTTTTTCTTTGTGTTCCGCTTAGAGTCGACTCATGCTTTCTTTGGAGTCGACTTGCCAACCATTGGAGTCGACTCGCGTGCCACTGGAGTCGACTCAAATCTCAGACCCGAAAACTACTCTCTGACTTTTCTGCCTGTGACTCCTAGGAGTCGACTCATACTTCTCCGGAGTCGACTCATACTTCTCCGGAGTCGACTCGAATTCCACTGGAGTCGACTCGAAGACTGTTCTTTTGAATTTTTCTTTTGATTTTGCTCCTCCAATTTGAATCCTTTGAACTTTAAACTTGGGCCAATAAATTGTAGCTTTCTTCCAACTTGAGAGCTTTGGAGGCCTTCTTGTGTTCTTCCAACTTGCTATGTTCCTTGCAAAATAAATATCTTTCTCCTTGCAACATAAACATTAGTATCTATACTTCAAGGTTTTGTGATCATCAAAATCAATCTATGAATCAATCTTTGGGTCATCAATCTCCCCCTTTTTGATGATGACAAAACTTGGAGTATATGCAATATAAAAGATTTTGATTTCTAGAAGTAATACATAGCTAAGTTGCATGAAGTAGAAAACATATATATGTAAAAACATACTTCATGATAATGCTTTAGATTTAATCAGTTTAACACAATTAACATATTTAAATTTTAAGCTGATTTGTATTCAATTCAAAGTAATAAAGCATTATGAGTATATATAGCATATACTTAGATATTTCTCCCCCTTTTTGACAACATCAAAAAGATAGTGAAACATTAAGCACAAAGATCAGAGCAGAACACATCGAGTGTGAAATCAAGAGGTTTTCTAATTTGATACCACAGATAGTTTTCTAATCAAGTGTAGGTGGAATCTTCCTTAGGTTAATTCAAGAAGTACTACAAATGATATTCAAGGAAAAACATGAGTGGAAATCTAACCTCTCTTCACTGAGTATGAAAGCTTGTTCGTTTAAGACCTTTTGCCCAATCTATTAAGTATTTTATCAACCATGAGAGCAATTTAATTAATTTTCTTAATGACTTCAAAGTTCTTTTATGATAATAGGAGCATTGGGGCACAAATATCAAAATATACATTCATGCAATTTTTGATACATCTTAGAGCTCTTTTAAAGACTTTCTTTTATTTCTTTAGAAAATAAGCACAATTTGATACATAAAATAATGAATTTGCACAAAATTGAAGTTCCAAAAAGCAAGCCAATTAGAGCTCATTAGTGAAGTTCCAAAAATAGATTTTCTAAGAGATACTCAAGAAAATTTAACACATTATTCTCCCCCTTTTTCATTAAATTAGAGGCTCTTAAGATTTGCAATTTGGTTCAAGAGTGATGCATGAGATATACTAACCAAATAACACGCCTCAAGGTGTATCATACAGATTTTCAGATTTAAATTTCAGATGATACATATTGGAGAGTATTAGAATCACTTTTCATTTAGTGTTCTTTCTCTCTCCTTTAGTTATAGATTTATGCGATTAAGTTCCATAAGACCTTTCCTTCTGAAATTTTCTTTCTCCCCCTCAATTGATCATTCCATTTAAGAGTTTAGAATCCTAAGATAATGTTCAATAAGATTGTCAATCTCAAAAATATATTTCAGCTTATTTTCATAAGACTCAAGGTTTGAGATAAGACAACCTTTATAGAACTCATCTCAAGGAAATTAAAGCATGTCTTGCAATATAAGGAGGTTCATCAAAATCAATCCATAAAATTCAAAGTATGCATCAAAATAAAGTGTCTTTGGGATAGGATACTGAATATCTAAAGCTCCCCCTCAAAAGATGCATTCTTCTTTAATCATTTTAAATTGTTGAATTTCAGATTTTAGTGATAAACGTGAATAACACTGAAATTCTGTAATATCGAGAATGTAGAGTAATCTAGTATTATTCCAAAATTTGTAGTAATTACTCTTTCTAATCCTTTACGAACAAGTTATGCTTTCTCTTAATCTTAGAGAAAATGTATAGAAATATTAATCAGAAAATGATTCATTTGAAGCTCAATTTCTTTCAAAAGCATTTACATTTTCTTTCTTTTAGAGTCATTTGAGTGAACTGAAATATTTCTAGTTTTAAGATCATTCACTCTATTGATGGAAGTCTTTAATAATGTAGGAGAGAAAAACATATAGATGATCATTGAAGTATATCTATTTATAGAACTCAATTTCTTAATTATAGTTTTTCTGCAATGGATACATGAAGCACAATAAATCTTTTTAATATCAAAATAAGATCATATATTTAGAAATTTTTGTTTGCAATCAAGATCATCGAAAGACACATCATTTGGACCAATATTAGTACACTTTGAAGATAAGAAATGATATGTTTCGGATGCGTATCGGAGCAATCAACCAAAGGCATCAGAATTAATTCTGTTTTTCTTACATTAAGATTTTATTTAGAAATCATATTGAGTCTAAGCTTGTATACAAAATCAGATTCTGAATTACATAGGATTTTCAATTGAGGCTTTCAAAATCATAATTTGAGATATGTATCTTCCACATTATAGCTCATCTTAAATCATTAAGATTGAAAACGCATATTTCAATAACATTAGAGCACTTTCAGAATCTTTGTATTTAATTTTGAGTTTTGATACAAAATGGAGGATATTTTAACAAGTATTAGGATATTATGTATCAAAGTTAGGCAAGTAGAAAGATAGATCAAGATTAATTCATTCTGCCTAAATAGAGATATCTTTCTCTTCTCCTTTTTACAAATTTATTTAACTTTCAGATTTTAAAGATGATTGTGAACGACAAATCTGAAATTTCTTTTCAATAATACCCAAAAATTTATGCAGTATTTCAAACATTCAATTAAATTATCTAAGCATGGAGCATTACAAAATATTGAGAACCCATAATTCAAAACATCATACCATATGCACACTATATTAAGTGTTAAGTCATACATTAAAATAATAAGAACAAGCATGTCAAGGATCAAAATCAATTCTTTTCAAATAAACTCCTCCTATTTAAATATTATCTTGCATTGATTTCATCCTTAAATTATGTTTTCAAGTGATAAAAAAGACTTGATTCTTCTTATATACTTTCATTTACTTTGTCTTTCATTTTTACTTTCTTATGCTCTATACTCTATTTGCTTCCTATCCGGTGGAGTTGGGAAGGGGCACGAGGTACTACCACTAGCCTCCCTCTTGTGCCGTCCCTAATATGCCCTACACCGAATAGTTGGGTCAAATAGTGCCGGGTACTACCACTAGCCTCCCCATTGGCACCATCCCTATGATGAGCAATATAGAAAGGTTAAAATGTTTACTTCAAAACCTCCCTGTTTAAGTGTAATTAATTATGGATTTTATCCCTTCCAAAAGAATGCTCACACAAGTCTCACAAATGTGTCGAATATATTAAGTTTGTTTTGCTTTTCCTTAAGGTTGAAGTGTTTGCCTCTACTTGGATTTTACTTCTCTTGAATAATATCCATTTTCTTTTCTTTATCTCTCTCTCTTTTTGTTATTCTCAAGTAATTTTCATGAGAGAGCAGAATAGAGAATTAATCTTACGTATCATATATATGTATATCATGCAAACAACATTTTCATTATGCTCAAGGATTCATAACTTCTCACAAGTTATTTTACATCAACGTTTTAAGCATATACTTGTGTATTTCATGGTTATGACATAGGCAAAGATATATTTTAGTTTGGGCAAACCATGAAATAATTTCTAAAAGTATAAGTCAGTCAATACACATATAGACATGATATCAAAAATTAATAATTAAAGAATTTAATCATGCCATAATAAGATTTAAGTTACTGACTTTGCTCAACTAATTTGTGAGAAAGGTATCTAAATTACCTATTCATTATATGTTCTTCAAGCCAAACTAGATTTCTTATGTGTGAACTTTTGGCTGAAGAAGATCCTCTCTCTTGTTTGCATGTGAATGTTTAGTGTATCTTACATGAAGATATCCTTCAAGTTGAAATTTCTCATTTTTCTTTCTTGAAGGAAGGTCATTAGTTTCTTTAAGATACAAAGCATTCATCCAACATATATATATATTTTTTTAATTAGATGACTCAATATGAGATATGACAATAGTTGCATGTTGAGTCACTTTACTCAAGAGATTTCCTAAATATAAGCAAGCACATATCACTTGAACTAAAGAGATAGATTCATTAACCAAGATAGTTCAAGGACAAGCATGTGAGGCAATAGACAGATTTATCAAGGTCAAATCAATTTAGTTTAGATTCTATTTGCTTAAGATAATTATCAATAAGATGTGTTAACTAAGTTTTAATCAACTTATCTTAAACGTTTGTTTCTATCAAAATTCAGATTATGACGTATTTATTATCAATAAAATATGATTAATTAAAGTTAGATTGAAGTCTTGCACAAGGTCACATAATGAGCATACAATCTGGTCTACTAGCTGTATGATAAAATAATTATTCTATCATGCTTCAATACAGCTTTAAACAATAGATCTACTTTGCTCATCCTTCACAATTTCTACAAGATGGGGTCATAGATATACCTTCTTCACGCCAATCTTCTATAAGAGTTTTCTTGTGGACTAACGTTGGTCAATGAAGATCCCCTTTCCTGTTTGTCTTAATTTGGAGTTTGAGAGAAGATGTTAATTCATTCATCATATTTCAAACTCACCTTGCAATATAACTATTCATATAAATTTTCATTGGTAGAACAAAAATGATGCCATCAATGTGTGCTATGAGCAAGCAAGATATCATAGATTCTTCTTTTTGATGCATAGATTTATCACTATTACTTTCTATCAACAAGGTTACCTAAGCTTTTATATATCAAGCTTTTGATGCTTGTTTTAAATCACATATTGCTTTATCATATATGTAATGTGTAATTTTTAAATATGGTGGTTATTTAACATAGATCTACTTTTTAATGAAATAACCACATAGGAGTAAATTCTACACATTCATTTGACAGAATATAAAGCTCATGAGTCAAGCAAATGATAGTGGTGATCTTTACTTTTAATCATAAAAGAATCAAGATCTATTTCATCTTTTCTTGATTCAGTCTTTTAGTAGTTATCAATTTTTCTTCATTAAGTGCATTTCTGAAAAACTCAATTTTGTTATAATTATTAACAAGTTTTCAGATTGTTATATGTAAAAGATTAACCATATATAATTTGATCTTAGTATCTTGACAATAAATCATTAGTCTCATAGAGAATAAGACGACTTGATATTTTTGCAACTAAAATCTTTTCATTGAATATTCTATATGCATTGCTTGATGAATGATATCCAAGGATAGACATATCTCTATCAGATTTGGCATTATTTTTCATAAGAACATATCAAGCATAACATGTACGACTGAAAAATATGAAAGATATGCAATGGTTCATTTTCCATTTTTCAGAAGATCAAAGGGAGTTTTCATCAAAAATAGATCTAATAGAAATCATATGTATGACAAGCAGTGATGATAGCTTTTTTTAAAAAATCATTTAAGTAGATGACTATCATACACAATTGTCTTTTTCATTTCTTCAAGAATTCTATTAATCCTATTTTACTTAAGGTGTCCTTGGTGCTGAAAATATTATTTTTCTGTGCACAACTTAACACAAAATTGGTTTTCAATCACTATGCCATGATTTCATAGTTTGCAAACCTTTATCATTTGATCGCTTTTTGTGAGTTTGTGCCAATGCAGAAAATATTTTAATTTGAGTGCCAAGAACAAGGCTAATGTAAGCTTTTGAAAAAAAAATTAGTGTTGGAAACAACATCTCTAGATTTAGAAATTATTTTTGTTTGTTTCCTTAGTTAGCATGCATAGTAAAACTTTGACCTTTAAGAGGATAATCTAAGTAAGCCTATGGCAAGGTCTTTTGAGATTAAGTACATACTAGCATGAGCTGATTTCATATGCCAAATATGATTTCTTTAATCTTGGTATTCATAGTGCATATATTCAAAAGCATACCAAGTACACATTATCATATCTATGATCAATAAACAATAATGCCATAGATAAAAACTCTCAATCAAGCATATAGAGAATTCATAGAGTTATTCTTAATAAGTTGATTAATCATTTAGCACCTTATCCACTAGTGAGTAAAATGAAATGATTTGATTATATTTCCAAAAGTATTTTCTATATCACAAAATTGATCACTACTAGCAAATCATATCAAATACTAAGCAAAAATAATGATGAGATGCAAGGATTACTGATTTTTGTTAATAACTTTTCATAAGTATATTTTAAGTTTCTTTTGTTCCATGGGTATCTTGGTACACCTATGTGTACATCCTCATTTTCTCATTTTGGGTACCCAAGCTTGCTTGAGTCCTTGAGAGTTAGGACATATGGTTCCTTTTGGAACCCATATCTGTTTAATAGTAATAACTTTACCATTTGATTTAATTATACTAAAACGATAGGTAAAGTTGTTATTCCCATCCTTTTCATTTTTGAAATAACTTATCTTATTTAATGGTTTGCTTGATGAATTGATAACCTTTTTCTCTAGAGATTTATTGTTAAGTAAAGGAATCAAGCCAAGTTTTGATTTATCACAAGCAACATATTGGCTTTCAAACATCATTTTTAATCGTTCTGAACTTACGGTGAATTTGTTAATAAAAGATTTTAATTGATTAATTTCTTTACTTAAGTTTTGATTTTCTTTAATTAAGCTATGATTTTTCTGAATCAATTCTTCTGAAAATGACCTTAAACTTTTATTTTCAGAATTTAGTTTGTCTTGTATTTCAGTAATAGAATTTCTTTCTTTTGAAATTTCCAAATTTAGCTTTTTAAGATTTTTATTTTTCCTAGCTAATTTTCTACATTCACTATACAAATCATGAAAAGCATTTAAAAGTTCATCATAAGAATATTTTTCATGAAAGTCATTTGGTGTAAGATTAGATTCAGATTCTACTTTATCTTCTTGTACCATAAGACATACGTTAGTTACCTCTTGTAGTTCATTGTTGCTCCTAACTTTCAATTCCTTGTCTGACTTTCTCTTGGTCAAGGCTTTCTTGCGCTTTACCTCTTTCTTCCTTTCTTCTTGCTTCCTCTTCTTCTTTGTCTTTAGGAAGCTGATTTGCCTCGGAGTCGACTCAGACCTTATTGGAGTCGACTCGACTAACTTGGGAGTCGACTCTGAGCTACTTGGAGTCGACTCGACTGAGGGAGATTCATCACTCTTTTCTGCAGTCTCATTGTTAGTATATAATTGAAGCATATGAGAGCTAATCTGAGATTTATCATAAATATTTTCTAAAGTATCCCAGATCTCCTTAGCAGATAGGCATGCAGAAATTTCATTAAACTTTGTTTCTTGAATAGCACAATATAATATGTTCATAGCATTAGCATTTAATTGTGCTAAGTCCTTCTCATTAATATGAGAGAGTGTGTGAAGGTCATTTATTATGATTTTCCATAGATAATAGTTTTGTGATTGAATGAAAATGCGCATGCGTATTTTTCAATGTGGGTAGTTTATACCATTAAACAGTGGAGGTGTATCAATTGATTGTCCTTCTGCTAGAAAACTATCTATTTGAGTTGTCATGATCTTTGGCTCTAGTCGGTTAAGACTACAAATAATATTTGAGCACCTGCTCTGATACCACTTGTTGCCCAGTAGATACAACCCAAGAGGGGGGGTGAATTGGGTCTTTTAAAACTTTTATGCTACTTCTAAAACTTTATGATTAACTATGCTAAGTTGTATAGATGCACAGTGAAAGTTAACCTTAGCAAGGGTTTGATGTATCGACTTCGACTTGATTAAATATGCTTGCAACTAAAGGATGTGCGGATAAGAATTAAGCAAGCAATTTATCTAAGTAAGTAAGTGTGTTAGTTAGACAATAACTAGAGGCATTACAAACACAAAGGACATATAGTGGTTCGGTGCACCCCAGCACCTACATCCACTCCCCAAGACCTCTTGGGAATTTTACTATAATCCTACCGATTACAGCCGGTTGTTTTACAAGCTCACAACCCAACTTGTTGTTTTACGAGCGCACAACGAACTCGGTCGGTTTTCCCAGGCTCATCGACTAGAACCAACCCCGATTGTTTTCCCGGGCTCACAATCAAACCCTTACACGTTGGTTTTACCCTCGGCTCACCAACAAACCTAAACCCCGTTGGTTTTCCCTTTGGCTCACCAACAAACCTTAATCCCGTTGGTTTTCCCTTTGGCTCACCAACAAACCTTACACCGTTGGTTTTCCCTTTGGCTCACCAACAAACCTTTAACCCCTTGATTCAATCTCTTGATTGAATCAAGTTACAAGATATTAAAACAAAGAATAAAAACAAATCAAAGCTTCTTAAACAAGCAGATATGACAATATAAACAAATAGAGTAAAGAGAAGCCCTCAAACGAGTTTTGAAGATGGAGGAGCTCGGCTTCTTCTTTACTTGATCCTCCTCTGATTTGGCATGAAGTAGAGGATCCCCGAGGCAGCACACGGATGGAGAGGAAGCTTTCGGATTCACTTGGATGCTCTTCTTCTCTCTATTTCGTTTTGGATGGCCCTTTTGTGCTTGTGGGAGATTTCCTTTGTAATCTCTTTGAGATCTCTTTCCTAGATGATCTCTCCCACTTCCATGCCTTCTCCCCTGGCTCTTCTCTTGTTTTTATAGCTTTAGATGGCGTGGAAACAAGAATCTAGCCGTTAGAGACAAAAATAGAGCCGTTGGACACAGTCTGCACCTCCTGACAATATTACCGTTGGGATCGGAGTCGACTCGCGCGATCAGGAGTCGACTCGCCTATTGCAGGAGTCGGCTCGTGCTTTACTGGAGACGACTCGGCCACTGTTCCAAATTTGAATTAAAGTGCATGCCTTGACTGGGAGTCGACTCGTCTTAACCTGGAGTCGACTCGCCAACTTCTGGAGCTGACTTGGCAATTTCGGAGTCGGCTCATCCACTGAAGTCCGTGGATCCAATTTTGAATTTGATCCACTCGAGTCGACTCGACTGTCCTGGGAGTCGACTCGAATCTCAGAGCCCGAACTCCCGATCCTCTGTCTTTTGGCTCGTCCAGTCTTGGAGTCGACTCGAACTTCCTCGGAGTCGACTCGGCTCTCAGTTTCCAAAACTTGGTCTTCTGCCTTTTGATGTGAAGCTGTCTTGGAGCCGACTCGAGCTGTCTGGGAGTCGACTCGAATCTCAGAGGCAGTAACTTGGTCTTCTGTCTGTTGATGGTCGCGGAGTCTCGGAGTCGACTCGTGCAATGCGGGAGTCGACTCGAATCTCAGAGTCCCAAAAATGCTCTCTGACTTTTTCTTTGTGTTCCGCTTAGAGTCGACTCATGCTTTCTTTGGAGTCGACTTGCCAACCATTGGAGTCGACTCGCGTGCCACTGGAGTCGACTCGAATCTCAGACCCGAAAATTACTCTCTGACTTTTCTGCCTGTGACTCCTAGGAGTCGACTCATACTTCTCCGGAGTCGACTCGAATTCCACTGGAGTCGACTCGAAGACTGTTCTTTTGAATTTTTCTTTTGATTTTGCTCCTCCAATTTGAATCCTTTGAACTTTAAACTTGGGCCAATAAATTGTAGCTTTCTTCCAACTTGAGAGCTTTGGAGGCCTTCTTGTGTTCTTCCAACTTGCTATGTTCCTTGCAAAATAAATATCTTTCTCCTTGCAACATAAACATTAGTATCTATACTTCAAGGTTTTGTGATCATCAAAATCAATCTATGAATCAATCTTTGGGTCATCAAAATATAAAAGGTATATATTATATACTTAAGAGGGAGACATGTGACAAAAAGAAAATCTAAATTCTGGCACATAATCATAGAGATTTTTCTTGCCTCGATACATGACTTGAAACTCTTGCTTTGACACAAACTTTTGAAAAATTTGTCTTAATGAAATACAAGAGTAAGGGGAAGCAAAGCTAAAACTCATTTGGCATCCATTTGGATAGGATAGGGAGAGCTCTTGGTTCATTTATACAAACTCTAAATAAGACTACTTTGAAACTCTTGAACCAAAAGTACTTTATGAATGTTAAATCTAACTTTTCATATGAATGCCAATTTACTTACACTCAATGTTTTGTAATCATCAAAAAGGGAGAGATTGAGAATGATAATATTATTTTGATGATTAACACAACCATTGAGGCCATATCAAATTAGAAATGCAAATCAACTCGATACATCATTGATAAATGGCACATCCTCGATACATTCATGATACATTAGGAATGTATGGTCAAAACTACTCTCAAGAATTGATAAACGAGATAAATTTGTAATAGAGAATGGTAGAAAGCTTAAGAATCTATTTTGACAAAGTTTCACGTTAAAAATACCTAGAAGGGCAATTCGATAATTTCAACTGTTAAGGGTATGAAACTCTACTGTGCCATGCATCGTAATTTACTTGGAATATATTTTATTGATCTTATGTGCAAGTCTAACCCTAAGATGCAGAGAATCATGATTAGAGTCGACCCTAAGAGGTTTGGAGCCGACCTTGGCAAATTTGGCACACATTGGCACGAAGTGGCACACTCGGCATGGGGCGTAAAATCAACTTTAGAGCACTTGGGACAGAGTTGGAGTCGACCCCGAAACATTTAGAGAGGTTTGGAGCTCAAATGGCACACGTTGGCATCAAGTGGCACAAGGTTGGGTCGACCCCAAGGAAAGTGGAGCCGACCCTAGTGGAGCTGACCCTAGAGAAGTCAGAGGCGACCCCAAGCTTCCAATGCAAAAATTATGTTTCCTGAAAACACTGTAGCGGAGCCAACCCCAGAAAATTAGGGCTGACCCCAGAAATGTTGGAGCTGACCCCAGTGGGGCCGACCCCAGAAATATTGGAGCTGACCCTAGTGGGACTGACCCCAGAAATGTTGGAGCTGACCCTAGTGGAGCCGACCCCAGAAATGTTGGAACCGACCCCAGCCTGGAATACAGAAAACATGGTCTCTGGATTTTTTTGAGAGGGTCGACCCCAGAAGAGTTGAACCGACCCCAAAAATGTTGGAGCTGACCCCAGTGGGGCCGACCCCAGAAATATTGGAGCTGACCCTAGTGGGACCGACCCCAGAAATGTTGGAGCTGACCCTAGTGGAGCCGACCCCAGAATATTGGGGCTGACCCTAGTGGGACCGACCCCAGAAATGTTGGAGCTGACCCTAGTGGAGCCGACCCCAGAAATGTTGGAACCGACCCCAGCCTGGAATACAGAAAACATGGTCTCTGGATTTTTTGAGAGGGTCGACCCCAGAAGAGTTGGGGTCGACCCCAGTGAAGGTGGGGTCGACCCTAGCAGAATTAGGGTCGACCCGAGCACGACTGACAGCTTAACGGCTAGTTGTGCATAATTATTTTTTAAGCTCCCAACGACTATAAACGGCTAGTTTCTTTAATCCAACGGTCGGGAAGGTCTATTTGGAGGTTGGAGAAGTATTTAAGAGGGTGTATTCATCAGAGGAAGCAACCTTTTTGAAAATCATCAAGAGCCAAAAGAAATAGTTGAGCAGATTTCAAGAGACATTAAGAGCTCCACCAATCCTTGAAGAGTGAAACAATCTTGACAAAGAAAAGAAGAGTCTTATTAAAGCGATAACTATATTCTAAACATTTCTTTGTAGCTTATAATTGTTTTTATTTGCTCATTTAGGAGCTTTAGATCCTTGTTCTTTATTCTTGTTGTAAGGTTTGTTGGAAATCCCGTAAAACCAACATTGTAGGTTGTTGGTAAGCCCGTAAAACCAACGTAGGTTGTTGGTCAGCCCGTAAAACTAACGTAGATTGTTGGTCAGCCCGTAAAACCAACAGTTAGGTTTATTGGTGATCCCGAAAAATCAATTGTAAAGATTTTGGATTGTGAGCCCGAAAAACAATTCTACTGTAATCCGAAGGGTTATGGTAAAATTCCCAAAGGAACGCTTGGGGAGTGAACGTAGATGCCTTGGGGTGCACCGAACCACTACATATCGTTGTGTTTGTATTGTGCTTGTTCTTATGCTTATTCTTGCATTATCTTTCATCTTTGCTCTAGTTTAATTCATTCAAATAATTTAAGAAAACATCCACCGCACTTAACTAAGAAAACTTTTAAAGCATAAAAAATTTAGAAAAACCCAATTCACCCCCCCTCTTGGGTTGTCACCTTGGGTAACAAGTTGTATGATCAATTTTAATCTATGTGAATGGTAAGAATGGAGTGAAAGCTAAGCAAGTTCTAAACAATCACTTATAAATTAATAGAAAACAAAGCTAAAGATATTACACAATCAAGTATGAGTGTAAGGCATGAAACACAAGAGATAAGGCATTACAATCACAAAGATGTATAGTGGTTCGGTCAGGGCCGGCCCGAGCCCTAGGCGACCGAGGCGGTCGCTTAAGGCCTCGGGCCAATGGAAGGCCTCCGGGAGCAAAAGCTGGCTACGAGTCTTCCCCCTTGATGGAAGGGAGGTGGAGGGTTTCCTGGCCCGCAGAGGGGCAATTGGGGAAGTTGGGGACAATATTTTTGTTTTGGGTGGAGAGAGAGAGAGAGAGAGAGAGAGAGAGGAGGGATTTGGTTGGCTTGATACACGCCTGAAGCCACTCTTATCTTTCATCCCTTCTCTTTTTTGGTTTTGGTCTTGGGTTTCCTTCCCTCACAAGTCATTACTCCTGATCCAGCTGGGCCATCAGGAAGAAAGATAGGGGGATTGGAGATGGACTTCTTGGAGGGTGGAGATTCTTTTAATTTTGTCCTCTCGATTTCTTCTCCCTCTTGGGTGGTAGAGAGAGAAAAGGAGGGAGGGGGTTGAATGGCTGCTGTGCCGTGATGTTGCAGCTTCGGTGCTCACTTGAAGGGGGAGATGGTCTTTAGCAAAAGAAAAGGAGGGTAGAGAAAGAGAAGGAGGGAGGGGGGTTTGAATGGCTGCTGTGCCGTGATGTTTCAGTGGCTGCTTGGGTACTCACTTGAAGGGAAGATGGTGGGATGAGACTTTTATTAATTAGATGGAGTGAATTTTCCATAATGACCCTACTTTCTCTTATAGAGAGGTCCCTTTTTGGACAAATTCTTTGACCCTGAAGCGCCATGGGATGACCTTTTCCTATTCTGCTCTTGCTTCACATGGTAAACAGTATTGCCAAGAACAATTTCATGGGCCCTTTTTTTTTAAGTATTTTTTTAATATTTTCATTCAAGAATTATATTAAACTGAAGTACCTTTTTGTCTACCTTTATTAGATTCATGCATCTTTGTTGAAATAGTGTACTTGACAGCAATCTATTTCCATAATATTTTTTAAGTATTTTATATTTATTAAAAAAATTATTATTTAAAAAAAAGAGGCCCCATTTATTGAATTCGCCTTAGGCCCCCAGATGTATTGAGCCGCCCCTGGGTTCGATGCACCCCAGCACCTACATCCACTCCCTAAGACCTCTTAGGAATTTCACTATAATCCCTCCGATTACAGCCGGTTGTTTTACAAGCTCACAACCTAACTTGTTGTTTTCACGAGATCACAACGAACTCGGTCGGTTTTCACAGGCTCAACGACTAGAACCAATCCGATTGTTTTCATGGGCTCACAATCCAACCCAGTTGGTTTTTTCCGGATAACCAACTACAACCTACAACTTTGGTTTTTACTGGCTCACCAACAACCCTTAACCCCTTGATTCAATCCTTTGATTGAATCAAGTTACAAGATGTTAGAATAGGAGTTTAAAATAAATACAAGCTTCTCAAACAAGCAGATATAACAAATATAAATAAATAGAGTAAAGAGAAGAAGCCCTCAAACAAGTTTTGTAGATGAAGGAACTCGACTTTTTCTTTACTTGATCCTCCTCTGATTTCGCACGAGGTAGAGAATCACTGAGGCAGCACACAGTTGGAGAGGAAGCTTTGGGATTCACTCGGATGCTCTTCTTCTCTCTTTTTTACTTTGAATGGCCCTTTTGTGCTTTTGGAAGGTTTTTCTTGAAATCTCTTTGAAAATCTCTTCCCTATGTGTTCTCTCCCACTTCCTTAACTTCTCCCCTAGCTCTCCCCTTGATTTTATAGCTTTGGATGGCGTGAAAACAAAGATCTAGCCGTTAGAGACAAGAATAGAGCCGTTGGAGTTGAGAAAAAACTAGCCATTATGCCTTCCAGCGTGCTCGAGTCGACTCGGCTGAAGCAGAAGTCGACTTGTGAATAGGAGTCTGCCTGACACTGTAGCTGGAAGTCGATTCGACTGTAGCTGGAGTCGACTCGAGCACTGTAGCACTGAAAATCAACTCTCTGTCTTTTTCTGCGGGAGTCGGCTCATGAACAGTAGGAGTCAACTCGAGCACTGTTCCTTGAAACTCCAGAGTGACAGAGTCGACTTTGAACTTCCAGGAGTCGACTCGTGGACTGTTCTTTTGAATTTGCTACTCCAACTTGAATCCTTTGAACTTGAAAGTTGGGCCAATGAAGTGTGGATTTCTTCCAACTTTTCTTGAGAGCTTTTGAGGCCTTCTTGTATTTTTCCAACTTGCTATGTTCCTTGCAAAACAAATTATTTTTCTTCTTGCAACACAAACATTAGTAATTATACTTCAAGATTTTGTGATAATCAAAAATCAATCTTTGGGTTAGCAATGGTAGTTGAAATAAAAATAACAAAAAATAAAATGTTTCTTTTACAGTTTTTTGAATTATCCTTGCACGCATTAACTATTACAGCCTCTGATGTGTCACGACCCCCGCCTCGTTCCGGCGGGCCGCCGCGACGGTCCTAGGGTGCGGGTAGGCATAAGGCCACCAGCCACCACGTAGAACCCTACTACCTATCAATCATCAATAAATTCTAAAAATTTTGGCATGATGCATGCACAAAATGATCACCTTTCCTATAGTGACCTGTCAGGATTATCTCAATACATACAACAACACTACCTGTCAGAGCAGCAATTACATAATCTGTCACATAACAAACTTGGACAATATATATCAATACATCATCACAGGCATATAACTCGTCTGTATAAAAATCTGGTTTCCATTCCATCCATGGTCAAACCCATATCCACAACAGGATCTATGACTGTAACTATACACTATATACAACAGAAGGTTTATAATACACCAAAAGGTATAAAACTCTATCTACATTATACTATACTATGGAGCAGCACAGCTAGCAGGCAACCATTAATCCTGCTCCTCTCTATACAATACCTGCCCTGCAATCAAAACACCAAACTGGGAAGTGAGTATATGAATACTCAGTGAGTGGAGTAGAGAGTACTATGCATATAAGACAGAATATAATCATGGCTCGAGATGAAATCTCAGGATCAATAACAAGATGAACATAAACTCAACATAAAGAATATGGAGTAAATCATCAATATCACCACAATCATAATCAACTCATCCGGAGCACATATGGAATAATCAAGTAATCATATATGCTACTCAGGAATATGCTCGATAGATCATAATGCTGGAACATACAAATCGGGTGTCAATATGCTGAAACATTGATATATAGCTATCGGAAGGTGGGTCTTACGCCCCAGGCGAACCACAACAACTCCCTACTGCCATATGCATGCATAGAATATGACACCACACCAATATATAAATTAGGATGTCAATATGCGAAGTCATCACTAGACAGCTGTCGGGAGGTGGGTCTTACGCCCCAGGCGAACCACAACAACTTCCTATTGTCACATGCATATGCAGGATAAGACACCACACTGATCATGTAAATGCTGGCCAGTATCCAGGACAGAAATCCATAAAAACATCTCACATCTATATACTAAACAGCACCTCGCGGGAATTCTACATCCGCGGAAAGCCATACTGCACCTCGCGGGGTCTTACTATGCCCGGCGGCAAGCAGAATATAAGTCGTAGGACCGGCCAATCCTGTGCCTAGGGCCGTGTCCCCCCTTGGAAGGGACTGGGCTCCGCCCACCCAGAAGGCTACTATGTGCGCACAAGCCGATGTCTAACCCTATCGACTATAGGTGTCCTGTAGATACTGCCAAGCCATGCATAAATGCCATAATGCACCCTTCCAATACTCTACTAAAAAGAAGCATAATCAAGACTACCACTCACTCGACCACGACCCAATCATAAACTAACATCAGGGTTAGGAGTGAGGAATCATGGGAGTGCAATGCAACTTAATATACCACTGAAAAGGCTCTACAAGTCTTTGAAATAGAGGAAATAAAATCAATTTACAAAAGAAGTCATTTCACAATTTGGAACCAATTTAACTACTCATCTACCCCTTGTAATTCCTCTCAATGTTCCCTCAAATACATGTACAAAATAATCAAGCATGGAGAATCAAGATTATAGAGGAATCTACTACAATATCAATCAATATGCTCAAATGGAATCAATTCACACTTGGCGACATTCATGAAAATGAATTAAGGATGCTCATGGTGCAAAGTATATGACTCCCACTCACCTTTCAATTCGGCACGGCCTCGATGCGCCTTCAAAACTTTATGGTAGGCAGTAGGGGGCTTCTTCTTCTTGCTTCCTAATTTCTTGTCTAGCTGATACATGCATTTACAATATATTTAGTTTTGTATCAAGGGCCTATTATCTAGTTATCAATCATAATATAGAAAGCTTTAGTTGACTCAACTCCCCCCTTCCCTAAATCTTTTCTTTTCTTTTTTTTTATTTTTTTATTAATTAACTCACCATTTATGTGTATTAGGGACTTTCTTGCATGAGTACAAGGTCTCCTTTAGCCTAATCTAGGCTTAATACCCTATTATGGCATGAAATTTCTTATTTCCAACCCGGATGAACAGTAACCCGGACCGAGAGCGGGATACTTCATCTCGATTTTGGTCCACTTTCCGAACACCAAATTTTATAAAATTTTTGCCTAACATTCTACACTCATGGGGGATTACAAAGAGGTAAGATACATTGCTATCGAAGGCCGATTGACCCCCGAAACAATTTGCCGAAGTTGGAACTTTAACACAGTTTTTTCCGCAGTGCCGGAAAAACTTGTCGAAATCCAATTCTTCCTCTTTTAACCACCTCTACAACCCTTCTCCGACCTCTCTAGACTACATCCACACTTTGTATAGCTTAATTTCATGAAAATACTAGGTAGGGATGGGTATTTACCTTTTTCTCTTCGGAAAATCGAGGTCTTTGCGTAGTGGGGAAGGAGATCTACGCTTTTTCCTTCAGTTGGCAGCGCAACCGGGGCTCCCTTCCCTTCTTCTTTCTTCTTCTTCTTCTCTCTTTTTTCTTCTCTCTGTGTTTCCACCGCCTGAGACTTCCCCCCTTCCTTCTCTGTTTCATTCCACCGACAGCACCCATCCCATGAATTAAGTCACATCAAACACTATTCACCCTTTGTTTAATATTATTAAATTTTCATTTTGCCCCTAACACTTCAACATATCTGCTGTTATTGCAATAACTTTGATTCCTTCCAATTTTATCCTTGCTACTTCAACGCATCTACAACTATGCCATTATCTTTTGATTCCTTCCAATTTACCCCTTATATCAATTTTAAAGGACTATTCTATCCCTTTTTATAAAATTTTTTTTTTGGGTTATTACATCCTCCCCCCTTATATAAAATTCGTCCTCGAATTTAAAAGAGTAAATTACCTGATTACTCAAAAAGGTGAGGATATTTGCTCTTCATACTTTGCTCCGACTTTCAAGTGCATTCTTCAACATTGTGCCGGTGCCATTGGACCTTCACCATACATATTTCCTTATTTCTTAGCTTCCTGATCTAAGTATCAAGAATAGCTATAGGAAGCTCTTCATAAGAAAGGTCTCCCTCTACTGTAACTTTCTGCACTGGTAACACATGGGATGGATCCGGCACATATTTTCGGAGCATAGATATACGGAATACTAGATGCACATGGCTGAGGTTTGGAGGTAGTGCTAGTCTGTAAGATACAGTGCCAACCTTGTCTAATATCTCAAAGGGGCCAATGTATCTGGGACTAAGCTTGCCTCTCTTTCCAAACCTCATTATCCCTTTCATAGGAGAGATCTTCAGGAAAACATGATCCCCCGTGCCAAACTGCACATCTCTCCTTCTGAGATCTGCGTAGCTCTTCTGCCTACTAAACACTGTCCTCAACCTTTGCTGTATCACTGACACCTTTTCTGATATCTCTCTGATCAAATCTGGTCCTTCTAGGTGCTTCTCTCCAATCTCAGACCAGCATAAGGGAGATCTACATTTTCTCCCATAAAGCGCCTCATAAGGTGCCATACTGTCACGACCCCCGCCCCGTTTCCGGTGGGCCGCCGCGACGGTCCTAGGGTGCAGGTAGGCATAAGGCCACCAGCCACCACGTAGAACCCTACTACCTATCAATCATCAATAAATTCTGAAAATTTTGGCATGATGCATACACAAAATGATCACTTTTTCTATGGTGACCCTATCAGGATTATCTCATTACATACAACAACGCTACCTGTCAGAGCAGCAATCACATAATCTGTCACATAACGAACCTGGACAATATATATCAAAACATCATCACAGGCATATAACTCAACTGTATAAAAATCTGGTTCCCATTCCATCCATGGTCAAATCCATATCCACAACAGGATCTATGACTGTAACTATACACTAAATACAACAGAAGGTTTATAATACACCAAAAGGGGATAAACCTCTATCTACATTATACTATACTATGGAGCGGCACAGCTAGCAGGCAATCTCTAACCCTGCTCCTCTCTATACAATACCTGCCCTGCAATCAAAAATACCAAACTGGGGAGTGAGTATATGAATACTCAGTGAGTGGAGTAGAGAGTACTATGCACATGAGACCAGATACAATCATGGCTCGAGATGAAATCTCAAGATCAATAACAAGATGAACATGATCTCAATATAGAGAATATGGAGTAAATCATCAATATCACCACAATCAATATCAACTCATCTGAAGCATATATGGAATAATCAAGTAAACATATATGCTACTCATTAATATGCTCAACAGATCATAATGCTGGAACATACAAATCAAGTGTCAATATTCTGAAATCATCACTAGACAGCTGTCGGAAGGTAGGTTTTACGCTCCAGGCGAACCAGCAACAACTCCCTACTGTCACATGCATATGCAGGATAAGACACCATATCGATAATGTAAATGCTAGACAGCTGTTGGAAGGTGGGTTTTACGCCCCAGGCGAACCAGCAACAACTCCCTACTGTCACATGTATATGCAGGATAAGACACCATACCGATAATATAAATGCTAGACAGCTGTCGGGAGGTGGGTTTTACGCCCCAGGCAAACCAGCAACAACTCCCTACTGTCACATGCATATGCAGGATAAGACACCATACCGATAATATAAATGCTAGACAACTGTCGGGAGGTGGGTTTTACACCCCAAGCGAACCAGCAACAACTTCCTACTGTCACATGCATATGCAGGATAAGACACCATACTGATAATATAAATGCTGGCCAGTATCCAGAACAGAAATCCATCTCACATCTATATACTAAACGGCACCTCGCAGAAATTCTACATCCGCGGAAAGCCGTACTGCATCTCGCGGGGTCTTACTATGCCCGGCAGCAAGCAGAATATAAGTCGTAGGACCGGCCGATCCTACGCCTAGGGCCGTGTCCCCCCTAGGAAGGGACTGGGCTCCGCCCACCCAGAAGGCTACTATGTGCACAAAGGCCGATGTTCAACCCCCATCGACTATAGGTGTCCTGCAGATACTGCCAAACCATGCATAAATGCCATAATGCACCCTCCCAATACTCTACTAAAAAGGAGTATGATCAAGACTACCATTCACTCGACTCCAACCCAATCATAAACTAACATCAGGGTTGGGAGTGAGGGGTCAAGGGTGTGCAATGCAACTCAATGTACCATGAGAAGGGCTCCACAAGTCTTTGAAATAGAGGAAATGAAATCAATTTATAAAAAAAATTATTTCACAATTCGAAATCAATTTGATTACTCATCAACCCCTCGTAATTCCTCTCAATGTTTCCTCAAATGCATGTACAGAATAATCAAGCATGGAGAACAAAACATAGAGGAATCTACCACAATATCAATCAATATGCTCAAGTGGAATCAATTCACACTTGGCGACATTCATGAAAATGAATTAAGGATGCTCATGGTGCGAAGTACATGACTCCCACTCACCTGTCAATCTGGCACAGCCCTGATACGCTTCCAAATATCTACAGCTGGCAGTAGGGAACTTCTTCCTCTTGTTCCCTAGCTTCTTGCCCAACTGATACATGCATTTACAATACATTTAGTTTTGTATCAAGGGCTATAATCTACGTGCTAATCATAAATATATGAAACTTTAATTGATTCAACTCCTCCGTTCCCTAAATCTTTTCTTTTCTTTCTCTTTTTCTTTTTCTATTAATTAACTCATCATTTATGTATACTAGGAATTCCCTTGCATGAGTACAAGGTCCCCTTAGCTTAATCTAGGCTTAATATCCTATTATAGCATGAAATCCCCTGTTTTCCACCCGGATGAACAGTAACCCGGACCGACAGCCGGTTACTTCATCCCGGGTTTGATCCACTTTTCAGACTCCAAATTTGATGAAATTTTTACCTAACATCCTACGCTCATAGGAAATTCCAAAAAGGTAACATACATCACTATCGGTGGCCGTTTGGCCCCCAAAATAATTCGCCGAAGTTGGAACTTCGACACAGTTTTTTCATAGTGCCGGAAAAATTTGTCGAAATCCGATTCTTCCTCTTTTAACCACCTCTACAACCCTTATCCGACCCCTCTAGACTACATCCACCCTTTGTATAGCCTAATATCATCAAAAGACTAGATAGGGACGGATATTTACCTTTTTCTTTTTGGAAATCGAGGTTCTTGCGTAGAGGAAAAGAAGATCTACGTTTTTTCCTTCAGCTAGCAACGCAACCGGGATCTTCTTCCTTTCCTTTTTCTTCTTTTTCTTCCTCTTTCTTTCTTCCTTTCCTTTCCTCTTCTTCTTTTTTTTTCCTCTCTGTTGTCGTCTGAGAACCCTCCCCCTCTCCTCTCTGTTTCACTCCCGTGAGCCAGCTCAAACCCATGATTTATGTCACATCAAGATACTATTCACCCTTTTTTTAATATTATTAAATTTCCATTTTGCCCCTAACACTTCAACATATCTACTGTTATGCCATTAACTTTTGATTTCTTTCCAATTTTACCCTTACCACTTCAACGCATCTACAGCTATGCCATTATCTTTTGATTCCTTCCAATTTTACCCCTTATATCAATTTTAAAGGACTATTCTATCCCATTTTATAAAAAAAAAATTGGGGTTATTACATCCTCCCCTCCTTATATAAAATTTGTCCTCGAATTTAAAAGAGTAAATTACCTTATTACTTAAAGGGGTGAGTATATCTGCTTTTCATATTCTGCTCGGTGTGGTATTGGAAATCAAATAAATTGGGAGTGTTTTACTTTCTATCTCTACCGCACAGGTAGGATACACATACTTCGCTTTTATACTATCCCCTACAGGTGTACTAATAGCTAAGGGAATATGCATTAATATCTTATCCTTAGCTAACTTTTTAGCAAAATAAGGGGACACAAATGAATGGGTAGCTCCAGAATCAAATAAAACTCTAGCTTCAATCTTATCAATGAGGAGCATACCTGTCACCGCTGCATTCGATGCCTGTGCCTCCTGTGGATTTACCGTGAACACCCTTCCTTGCCCTCTGCCTACTGGAGCTGATGGCTGAGATGGTCCAGCACTCTGCTGTGACGCTGGTGTCTGACCTCTGCCTCTGCCTACAGGCTTCCTACTACTAGGCCTGTCCATCTGCACAGAAGGGTGGATGCCAAAGGCACAAACTGCTGGGTGGCACCCTGTGGGCATTCTCTGGCAAAATGACCCGGCTGTCCACATCTGTAGCACACTCCCTGACCCATTCTGCATCTGCCAGGGTGCTGTTTCCCACATATGCCACATACTGGCCATGATTGGAACCTAGATTCAGTTCTGGCCATAGTGACTGGAGGACGAGGTACTAATGGTAGAAAAGTATCTTGTGATTGACCTCTTTCCCTCCATTTCCTCTTACGTGGGGCAGGTGGAGCTGAGCGTACAGACTGCTCCGTCGGGCCCTCCGAGAGATCTACTCCCTCAGATCTACCTCTGCTGCTTTGCCCTTTCTCCACGCTTATTTTCCTCTATTCTCCTTCAGCTCTTTCCTCTTTGTTTCTGGTCTCCCACTGTTTTGCTTTATCTATCAGCCTAGACAAGGTGGGGACCTCTACTGCCAGTACTGCATTATAAAGTGGAGAAATCAGACCCCGCTTGAATCTTTTCTATCCTGGCAGCTTCAGTGGGGATGATGTAAGGAGCATACTTCCCCAATCTAGTGAACTCACGAGCATACTCAGATACGCTCATTCCGGGCATCTGCTTCAGCCTCTCAAATTGAAGAGCCCGATTCTGCCTCTCAGCCGGAGACAAAAACTCATCCATCACTGCTTGTCTGAACTCTTCCCAGGTTGGAGGATTCCTACTGTACAATCTGTCCTCCACTTGTCTCTGGTACCAGTCCCAAGCATCTTCCTTCATTGTAAGCCCTACAAGTTCTATAGCTCTTGCATCAGAATAGGGCAGTCTCCGTATCATCTTTTCAGTCTCCTCCAGGAATCTCTGAGGATCTTCACCTTCTTCCCCCTTAAACTCCGGAGTTTTGAGCCTCAGAAATTCCTGTACAGTAATCCCCTCATCATCTAGAGCCCGCCTGGCCAAACTTCTTGGCACAAGTACAGGAGGTGAGATGGATACTACTGACGGGGCAGGAGGTTTTCCTCGAGCAATCTGCTCTCTCAGAGCCTGATTCTCCGCCAGTAACTGTTCCATCAATGCATCTCTACTTCCTACCTCTCCTTGATCATTAACCCTCCGTCTATCAGCAAGAGGAGATTTTTCTCTTTGGGGCTCGACATGTGCGGAACCTGCATCCAATGCTATATCTGGCTCCATCCTCCTTCCAGGACGAGCAGATCCTCTCCTTGGAGGTATTCTGTATATATCTACATACCGAGTCATAAAATGCTTTACTAAATTGTAAATGACCCAGTAAATAGCATAAAAAAAATCCCATGCTCCATAGTATAATCCTATACTTAATCCTGACTCACCCTATTGCTCTGACAGGACTCTTCTTTAATCTTTGCTCTGATACCACCTTTGTCACGACCCCCGCCCCGTTTCCGGTGGGCCGCCGCGACGGTCCTAGGGTGCGGGTAGGCATAAGGCCACCAGCCACCACGTAGAACCCTACTACCTATCAATCATCAATAAATTCTGAAAATTTTGGCATGATGCATGCACAAAATGATCACTTTTCCTATGGTGACCTGTCAGGATTATCTCATTACATACAACAACGCTACCTGTCAGAGCAGCAATCACATAACCTGTCACATAACGAACCTGGACAATATATATCAATACATCATCACAGGCATATAACTCAACTGTATAAAAATCTGGTTCCCATTTCATCCATGGTCAAACCCATATCTACAACAGGATCTATGACTGTAACTATACACTAAATACAACAGAAGGTTTATAATACACCAAAAGGGGATAAACCTCTATCTACATTATACTATACAATGGAGCGGCACAGCTAGCAGGCAATCTCTAACCCTGCTCCTCTCTATACAATACCTGCCCTGCAATCAAAAACACCAAACTGGGGAGTGAGTATATGAATACTCAGTGAGTGGAGTAGAGAGTACTATGCACATGAGACCAGATATAATCATGGCTCGAGATGAAATCTCAAGATCAATAACAAGATGAACATGATCTCAATATAGAGAATATGGAGTAAATCATCAATATCACCACAATCAATATCAACTTATCTGAAGCATATATGGAATAATTAAGTAAACATATATGCTACTCATTAATATGCTCAACAGATCATAATGCTGGAACATACAAATCAAGTGTCAATATGCTGAAATCATCACTAGACAGCTGTCGAGAGGTGGGTTTTACGCTCCAGGCGAACCAGCAACAACTTTCTACTGTCACATGCATATGCAGGATAAGACACCATATCGATAATGTAAATGCTACACAGTTGTTGGGAGGTGGATTTTACGCCCCAGGCGAACCAGCAACAACTTCCTACTGTCACATGCATATGCAGGATAAGACACCATACCGATAATATAAATGCTAGACAGCTATCGGGAGGTGGGTTTTACGCCCCAGGCGAACCAGCAACAACTCCCTACTGTCACATGCATATGCAGGATAAGACACCATACCGATAATATAAATGCTAGACAACTGTCAGGAGGTAGGTTTTACACCCCAAACGAACCAGCAACAACTCCCTACTGTCACATGCATATGCAAGATAAGACGCCATACTGATAATATAAATGCTGACCAGTATCCAGAACAGAAATCCATCTCACATTTATATACTAAACGGCATCTCGCGGGAATTCTACATCCGCGGAAAGCCGTACTGTACCTCGCGGGATCTTACTATGCCCGGCGGCAAGCAGAATATAAGTCGTAGGACTGGCCGATCCTTCGCCTAAGGCCGTGTCCCCCCTAGGAAGGGACTGGGCTCCGCCCACCCAGAAGGTTACTATGTGCACAAAGGCCGATGTTCAACCCCCATCGACTATAGGTGTCCTGCAGATACTGCCAAACTATGCATAAATGCCATAATGCACCCTTTCAATTCTCTACTAAAAAGGAGTATGATCAAGACTACCATTTACTCGACTCCAACCCAATCATAAACTAACATCAGGGTTGGGAGTGAGGGGTCAAGGGTATGCAATGCAACTCAATATACCATGAGAAGGGCTCTACAAGTCTTTGAAATAGAGGAAATGAAATCAATTTACAAAAGAAATCATTTCACAATTCGAAATCAATTTGATTACTCATCAACCCCTCGTAATTTCTCTCAATGTTTCTTCAAATGCATGTACAGAATAATCAAACATGGAGAACAAAACATAGAGGAATATACCACAATATCAATCAATATGCTCAAGTGGAATCAATTCACACTTGGCGACATTCATGAAAATGAATTAAGGATGCTCATGGTGCAAGGTACATGACTCCCACTCACCTGTCAATCTGGCACAGCCCTGATACGCCTCCAAAATTCTACAGCTGGCAGTTGAGAACTGCTTCCTCTTGTTCCCAAGCTTTTTGCCCAACTGATACATTCATTTACAATACATTTAGTTTTGTATCAAGGGCTATAATCTACGTGCCAATCATAAATATATGAAACTTTAATTGATTCAACTTTCCCGTTCCCTAAATCTTTTCTTTTCTTTCTCTTTTTTTCTATTAATTAACTCATCATTTATGTATACTAGGAATTTTCTTGCATGAGTACAAGGTCCCCTTAGCTTAATCTAGGCTTAATACCCTATTATAGCAAAAAATCCCCTATTTTCCACCCGGATGAACAGTTACACGGACCGACAGCCGGTTACTTCATCCCGGGTTTGGTCCACTTTTCAGACTCCAAATTTGATAAAATTTTTACCTAACATCCTACGCTCATAGGGGATTCCAAAAAGGTAACATATATCACTATCGGAGGCTGTTTGGCCTCCGAAATAATTCACCAAAGTTGGAACTTCGACACAGTTTTTCCGTAGTGCCGGAAAAATTTGTCGAAATTCGATTCTTCCTCTTTTAACTACCTCTACAACCCTTATCCGACCCCTCTAGACTACATCCACCCTTTGTATAGCCTAATGTCATCAAAAGACTAGATAGGGACAGATATTTACCTTTTTCTTTTTGGAAATCGAGGTTCTTGCGTAGAGGAAAAGGAGATCTACATTTTTTCCTTCAGCTGGCAACGCAACCGGGATCTTCTTTCTTTCCTTTTTCTTCTTTTTCTTCCTCTTTCTTTCTTCCTTTCCTTTCCTCTTCTTCTTTTTTTTTCCTTTCTGTTGTCGTCTGAGAACCCTCCCCCTCTCCTCTCTGTTTCACTCCCGTGAGCCAGCCAAACCCATGATTTATGTCACATCAAGATACTATTCACCCTTTTTTTAATATTATTAAATTCCCATTTTGCCCCTAACACTTCAACATATCTACTGTTATGCCATTAACTTTTGATTCCTTTCCAATTTACCCTTACCACTTCAACGCATCTACAGCTATGCCATTATCTTTTGATTCCTTCCAATTACCCCTTATATCAATTTTAAAGGACTATTCTATCTCTTTTTATAAAAAAAAAATTTGGGGTTATTACACATACTAATAGTGGAGTGATAACTATTATTATATGCAAAGTCCACTAAAGGTAAGTACTTGTCCCAGCTACCTCTAAAATTCAGTACACACATTCTGAGCATATCCTCGAGGGTCTGAATGGTTCTCTCCGACTGCCCATCTGACTGAGGATGAAATGTTGTACTGAAATCAAGTTGAGTTCCTAATGCCTCATGGAGTTTTTGCCAAAAATCTAGAGGTAAACTGTGAACCTCTATCTGATATAATAGAAACTGGCACTCCATGCAGAGACACTATTTTATCCACATATATTTCGGCATACTAAGCTACTGAATATGTGGTCTTCACCGGTAGAAAATGGGCTGATTTTGTCAATCTATCCACAATCACCCAGATGGAATCATATCCTTTTTGTGTTCTGGGCAGCCCGACCACAAAATCCATAGTTATCCTTTTCCATTTCCAATCGGGCAAAGTTAACTCTTGCAACAGCCCTGTTGGCTTCTGATGTTTAAATTTTACTTGTTGACAAGTCAAATAAGAAGCCACATATTTGGCCACATCCCTTTTTAATCCGTTCCACCAATATATGCCTTTGATATCATGATACATTTTGGTGGAACCAGGATGAATGCTATAGGGAGTGCTGTGTGCTTCATACATAATCCTCTGTCTCAGATCTCCCACATTCGGCACACATAGCCTACTGCCACACATCAACATCTCATCCACAATCTGAAATTTTTCTGTCTGTCCTGATTGCACTTCTCCTTTCAGTTTCATAAGGATTGGATCTAAATCCTGTGAAACCTTGATTTCATCTATCAACCTCGGTTTCACCTGAAATTGTGCAATCAAAGGACGAACCTCTGATACCCCAAAAGATAGTCCCTGAGCAAATAAATCTGCTAGATCTCTGACTATCTCTCTCCTCTGGTCGGAGATGTGAGATAAACTGCCCATTGATTTCTGGCTCAATGCATCTACTACAACATTAGCCTTGCCCGGATGATACAGGATTTGGCAGTCATAATCCTTCAACAGCTCTATCCATCTCATATGTCTGAGATTCAAATCTCTTTGCTGTTGAATGTACTAGAGGCTTTTATGATCAGTATATATTTCACATTTCTCACCATATAAATAATGCCTCCATATCTTTAATGCAAATATGACAGCAGTCATTTCTAAGTCATGAGTGGGATAGTTTACCTCATGCTTTCTCAGCTGTCTGGATGCATATGCAATCACCTTGCCATTCTGCATTAACACACATCCCAATCCTACTCTGGAAGCATCACAGTAAACTACAAACCCGCCTGTATCTATGGGTAGAGTCAAAATTGGAGCTGATGTGAGGCAATCCTTCAGTTTCTGGAAGCTCTGTTTACAAGAATCTGTCCAAGTGAACTTAACCTGCTTCTGAGTCAGCTTTGTCAATGGGGCAGCTATTTTTGAAAAGTCCTTTACAAACTTCGTATAGTACCCAGCTAGACCCAGAAAACTCCTGATTTCTGTTACATTTGTTGGTCTCGGCCAATCCATAACTGCCTTAATCTTCTTGCGATTCACCCTGATTCCTTCTTTACATATTATGTGTCCCAAGAATCCAACTTCTTGTAGCCAGAACTCACATTTGGTAAGTTTGGCATACGGTTCATGTTCTCTCAAGGTTTGTAGTGCTATCCTCAAATGCTCTTTATGATCAGCCTGACTCTTAGAATATATGAGGATATCATCTATAAAGACTATCACAAATCTGTCAAGATAGGGTTTAAAGACCCTATTCATCAAATCCATGAATGCTGCTGGGGCATTTGTCAGCCAAAATGGAAGCACTAGAAACTCATAGTGCCCATATCTCGTTCTGAATGCAGTCTTCAATATATCTTCCTTTCTGATTTTTAACTAATAATACCCAGACTGCAGATCAATATTCGAGAAGTACTCAGCCCCCTGTAATTGATCAAACAGGTCATCTATCATGGGGAGTGGGTATCTATTTTTGATGGTCACTTTATTCAGCTGTCTATAATCTATACATAATCTCAGCGACCCATTCTTCTTCTTCACAAACAAAACTGGGGCACCCCATGGTGATGTACTAGGTCTAACAAATCCCTTGTCTAGCAGATCCTACAACTGCACCTTCAACTCCCTCAGCTCTATAGGTGTCATACGATAGGGAGCAATCGATATAGGGTTTGTACCAGAAAGAAGTTCAATACTGAACTCAATTTCTCTATCAAGTGGCAATCCTGGTAATTCCCCTGGAAATACATCAGGATACTTCCTAACAACTGAAATCTGCTGCAGATCCACAGACTCTACCTGGGTGTCCATTACATAAGCTAGATAGCCTTGACACCCCTTTCTCAGCAGCCTCTTTGCTTTTACTGCAGACACCAAATTCATTGGGATCTCACTCCTGTCCCCTTGATATGTAAATTCCCCCTTATCTAAAGGTCTGAAGATAACACTCTTTTCTTGGCAGTTAATGGTGGCACGATTGTCTGATAACCAATCCATGCCCAAAATGACATCAAAGTCTAACACTGCCAACTCAATCAAATCGATTGGGAGTGTCTTACCTTCTACCTCTATCACACAGGTAGGATACACGTATCTCACTTCTATACTATCCCCTACAGGTGTGCTAATAACTAAGGGAATATGCATCAATATCTTATTCTTAGCTAACTTTTTAGCAAAATAAAGGGAAACAAATGAATGGGTAGCTCTAGAATCAAATAACACTCTAGCTTTAATCTTATCAATGAGGAGCATACCTGTCACAGCGGCATTAAATGCCTGTGCCTCCTGTGGATTTACCGTGAACACCCTTCCTTGCCCTCTGCTTGCTGGAGCTGATGGCTGGAATGATCCAGCACTCTGCTGTAATGCTAGTGTCTGACCTCTACCTCTGCCTACAGGCCCCCTACTACTAGGCCTGTCCATCTGCACAGAAGGGTAGGATGTTGAAGGCACAAACTGCGGGATGACACCCTGAGGGCATTCTCTGGCAAAATGACCCGGCTGTCCACATCTGTAGCACACTCCCTGACCCATTCTGCATCTGCTAGGGTGCTGCTTCCCACATATGCAACACACTAGCCATGATTGGAACTTGGATTCAGTTCTGGCTATAATGACCGGAGGACGAAGTGTTGATGGTAGAGAAGCATCCTGTGACTGACCTCTTCTCCTCCACTTTCTCTTACGTGGGGCAGGTGGAGCTGAGCATACAAACTGCTCCGTCGGGCCCTCCGGAAGACTTGCTTCCTCAGAACTACCTCTGCTGCTTTGCCCTTTTTCCATACTCATTTTCCTCTGTTCTCTTTCATCTCTTTCCTCTTTGTTTCTGATCTCCCACTATTTTGCTTTATCAATCAGCCTAGACAAGGTGGGGACGTCTACTGCCAGTACTGCATTATAAAGTGGGGAAATCAAACCCCGCCTGAATCTTTCTATCCTGGCAGCTTCAGTGGGGATGATGTAAGGAGCATACTTCCCCAATCTAGTGAACTCACGAGCATACTCAGATATGCTCATTCCGGGCATCTGCTTCAGCCTTTCAAATTGAAGAGTCCGATTCTGCCTCTCGGCCGGAGACAAGAACTCATCCATCACTGCTTACCGGAACTCTTCCTAGGTTGGAGAATTCCTACTGTACAATCTGTCCTCCACTTACCTCTGGTACCAGTCCCAGGCATCTTCCTTCATTGTAAGCCCTACAAGTTCTATAGCCCTTGCATCAGAACAGGGCAGTCTCCGTATCATCTTTTCAATCTTGTCCAGAAATCTCTGAGGATCTTCACCTTCTTTCCCCTTAAATTTCGGGGTTCTGAGTCTCAGAAAGTCCTGTACAGTAATCCCCTCATCATCCAGAGCCCGCCTGGCCAAACTCCTCGGCACAGGTGCAAGAGGTGGGATAGATACTACTGATGGGGCAGGAGGTTTCTCCCGAGCAATCTGCTCCCTCAGAGCTTGATTCTCCGCCAGTAACTGTTCCATCAATGCATCTCTACTTCCTACCTCCCCTTGATTATCAACTCTCCACCTATCTGCAGGAGGAGATTTTTCTCTCTAGGGCTCAACGTGTGCGGAACCTGCATCCAATGCTATATCTGGCTCCATCCTCCTTCCAGGACGAGCAGGTTCTTTCCTTGGAGGTATTCTTTATATGTCTCTAAAAGAGTCAAAAAGAGATGTCAGTCGTTACACACTGAGTCATAATATATTTTACTGAATTGTAAATGACTCATAAATTAACATACAGAAAAACCCTATGCTCCATAGCATAATCCTATACTTAATCCTAACTCATCCTATTGCTCTGACAGGACTCTTCTTTAACCTTTGCTCTGATACCACTTCTGTCACGACCCCCACCCCGTTCCGGCGGGCCGCTGCGACGGTCCTAGGGTGCGGGTAGGCATAAGGCCACCAGCCACCATGTAGAACCCTACTACCTATCAATCATCAATAAATTCTAAAAATTTTGGCATGATGCATGCACAAAATGATCACCTTTCCTATAGTGACCTGTCAGGAATATCTCAATACATACAACAACACTACCTATCAGAGCAGCAATTACAAAATCTGTCACATAACAAACCTGGACAATATATATGAATATATCATCACAGGCATATAACTCATCTGTATAAAAATCTGGTTCCCTTTCCATCCATGGTCAAACCCATATCCACAACAGGATCTATGACTGTAACTATACACTATATACAACAGAAGGTTTATAATACACCAAAAGGTATAAATCTCTATCTACATTATACTATACTATGGAGCGGTACAGTTAGCAGGCAACCACTAATCCTGCTCCTCTTTATACAATATCTGCCCTGCAATCAAAACACCAAACTGGGGAGTGAGTATATGAATACTCAGTGAGTGGAGTAGAGAGTACTATGCCTATGAGACAGAATATAATCATGGCTCGAGATGAAATCTCAAGATCAATAACAAGATGAACATGAACTCAACATAGAGAATATGGAGTAAATCATCAATATCACCACAATCACAATCAACTCATCTGGAGCACATATGGAATAATCAAGTAATCATATATGCTACTCATGAATATGCTCGATAGATCATAATGCTGGAACATACAAATCGGATGTCAATATGCTGAAACATTGATATATAGCTATCGGGAGGTGGGTCTTATGCCCCAGGCAAACCACAACAACTCCCTACTGCTATATGCATGCATAGAATATGACACCACACCAATATGTAAATCAGGGTGTCAATATGCGAAGTCATCGCTAGACAACTGTCGGAAGGTGGGTCTTACGCCCCAGGCAAACCACAACAACTTCCTACTGTCACATGCATATGCAGGATAAGACACCACATTGATCATGTAAATGCTGGCCAGTATCCAGAATAGAAATCTATAAAAACATCTCACATCTATATACTAAACGGCACCTCGCGGAAATTCTACATCCGCGGAAAGCCATACTGTACCTTGCGGGGTCTTACTATGCCCGGCGGCAAGCAGAATATAAGTCGTAGGATCGGCCGATCCTCCTTTTCCCCCCTAGGAAGGGACTGGGCTCCGCCCACCCAGAAGGCGACTATGTGCATACATGCCGATGTCTAACCCTATCGACTATAGGTGTCCTATAGATACTGCCAAGCCATCATAAATGCCATAATGCACCCTTTCAATACTCTACTAAAAAGGAGCATAATCAAGACTACCACTAACTCGACCACGATCTAATCATAAACTAACATCAGGGTTAGGAGTGAGGAATCATGGGAGTGCAATGCAACTTAATATACCACTGAAAAGGCTCTACAAGTTTTTGAAATAGAGAAAATAAAATCAATTTACAAAAGAAGCATTTCACAATTTGGAACCAATTTAACTACTCATCTACCCCTTGTAATTCCTCTCAATGTTTTCTCAAATGCATGTACAAAATAATCAAACATGGAGAATCAAGATTATAGAGGAATCTACTACAATATCAATCAATATGCTTAAGTGGGATCCATTCATACTTGGCGATATTCATGCAAATGAATTAAGGATGCTCATGGTGCGAAGTACATGATTCCCACTCACCTGTTAATCCGGCACGGCCTCGATGCGCCTTCAAAACTTTATGGTAGGCAGTAGGGGGCTTCTTCTTCTTGCTCCCTAATTTCTTGTCTAGCTGATACATGCATTTACAATACATTTAGTCTTGTATCAATGGCCTATTATCTATGTATCAATCATAATATAGAAAGCTTTAGTTGACTCAACTCTCCCCTTCCCTAAATCTTTTCTTTTCTTTTCTTTTTATTTTTTTATTAATTAACTCACCATTTATGTGTATTAGGAACTCCCTTGCACGAGTACAAGGTCTCCCTTAGCCTAATCTAGACTTAATACCCTATTATGACATGAAATTTCTTATTTCCCACCCAGATAAACAGTAACTTGGACCGACAGTGGGTTACTTCATCCTAATTTTGGTCCACTTTCTAAACTCCAAATTTTATGAAATTTTTGTTGGGAACCCGCCCATGCCGCTGATATTTCAAAAATTTCAGATGGCAGCGGAATCGGCATGCACGGGTTCGACGTTCATCGCATGAACGCTTGTTTCGAGACCTTTCGTAATTAGGTAAGAATTAAAACTTTTAGAACTAATAGGAAGATCAAATCTTCACCTTGCGTGGGTAGATGATCACCGCGAATCTGAATTCGTGGTTTTGGAAGAAGGTTCGTTTGAAGCCGTTCAAACGTCCGGCCTCTACGGGTATCCACACGAAGCAGAGAACCGATCAAAGCTTTCTTGTCTTCCCGGGGTGCTAGCTCCCTTGCAAAGACTCCTTTGATGGCTGATCTCTTCTCTTTCTTTCAACTCTTGAAAGTGCTTGAGAGGAGGAAGAAGAAGAAGGAACTCAAGGAAGAAGAACACAGCTTCTGCAGCCTTCTTTCTTTTCCCTGCGTTGGAAGAAGGATTGGAGGAAGAGGAAGACGCCAACGCTTGGACCTTGCTCTTCCTTTGCTTGCGGCTGAACCAAGAGAGGAGAGGGGAGGGTGGCGGCAGCAAGAGGAGGATGAAAAGCTCTCTTAGGGCGCCGGCCTCTAGTCCTCTTTAAAAAGGGATTGGAGCTCCTAACTTTTAGGAGTTCCAATGACAACCTACCAAATAAGAAGGGGGCGCCGGCCCTAGCTCCTCTCTTCTTGTCGCCCCAAGCATTTGGAGAGGGGCTGATGCCCCTCTTAGTTGGTTAACCTAATCCTCTTCCAAAGAGGATTAGGTGCCTCTCTCATGGTTTCATCCTAATCTAATTAGGATTGGCCAAATTGGGTTCAATCTATGCTAGTCCTAATCCAATTAGGACTTGAATGAACCATGACTCAATTGAACTCTTCAATCCTAATCCAATTAGGAGTCATGTTGATTCATTAGATTAATAATTAATTTAGACTTAAGGAATCCTAATCCAATTAGGATTTGTTTAATTTTAGTCCTAATCTAATTAGGACTCTATTTGAATCCGAAGTCCTAATCCAATTAGGATTTCTAGGAATCCTACTCCAAGTAGGAATCCAATTTTAATTCAAAACTCCTAATCTCATTAGGATTGAGGAATCCTATTCCAAGTAGGAATCCCAGTCCTAATCCAATTAGAACTCTAGGTATCCTACCCGAAGTAGGATTCTTGTTTCAAGTCCAATTAATTAATTCCTTTTTCCTTCTTCAACTTCTTATCAATCAAATTGATTTCTTGTGATTCCTAATCACGATTTCAACCATCGGATCGGTCAATACTTCTAGTGTGTGTGACCCCATAGGTTCTATTCTGACTGGTAGTGAGATATATTGTGATCTCTATCACTATATCATTGAAAACTCCTTTCAATGGGTTGGAACGATTCCAACTCAACTCATTAGGGTTTATCGATCATCAAGATAATCCCTATGAGTCCCACCATCCACCAGTGACACCTAGCAGCATGTAGTGGCTACCCAGCAGAATGGAATGATGAACCTCTAGGTGCAGTTAACATGTGATACAGTCCTACTATCGTGGATCCCTACAGGACGGAGGTCATGGACAACTCGTCAAACCCCATCGTCTGTCATATGTCAAGATTTATTCGACTCGAGTTCGATAGTGAAAAACTCTTTCTCCACTGTGCATACTGCCCCGGCCAAGGTCTTTACGAACTCAGTCTTATAAATCACATAGGATCTCTCCTTATCTATCAAGGTCGATAGATTCCATATAGGTGCATACCCTACTCCTACAGTGAACTTACTGCAGCCAATCTACACTGCATGGACCCATATGGCTAGAGACCATGTATGTGTGCAGTCAAACTACAATAACCTCACTGTGAGTAGCCGAAGCACCGCAGGTCAAAGGACCAGTCACACTACTGCAACATCAAGCAAGTCACTGATGAGTGGATAGACATCCAAGTGACTTCTTGTATTGGTCACGCTCAGTACCCTTGTTCTCTAACAAGCACCTGCACTATCACTTCAGTGTTCCTACACTGTGGACTCAAGTCTCGTCCATCCAGAAGGAGAGTGATCTGTGCACTGATCGGATCGATCACCGTCCTCGTGATGATCCTTTGATCAGGAGCATTTAGAAATTAATCACCAATGATACATGGCTCAAATTCTCAACTCTTGAGAATATGTATCATCATCTTATTAATTTCTTGGACGATTCATAGACACATAAACAATATGAATGAAAAGATGCCTTTTATTTATTCAATAATAAATAGTCAAGTACAAAATTATGTCCCTAGAATTAATAATGTGTCAGCCAGATTGGCTTCTAGGGCATACATCTAACAATCTCCCACTTGCACTAAAGCCAATCAGTCATATATCTAAGCCCCATCTTCTCAAGGTGGGCTTCAGTCTTTTGCTGACTTAGCTGCTTAGTGAACGGGTCTGCCACGTTATCCGCGGAGTCTACTCTCTGCACCTCTATATCATAGTCGCGTATGAAATGGAAGCGCCGCTCTATGTGCTTGGACTTCTGATGAGACCATGGCTCCATAGGTAGTGCTATGGTGCCAATGTTATCGCAGTAAAGTGTTATGGCATCTAATGACATTACACCTAATTCTGCAATTAACTTTTAATCAGAAGGTTTCCACTGCACCCTTAGATACGGCTTACATTCAGCTTCTAAGGTAGAATCAGCAATGATCGGTTGTTTAGAACTCTTCCAATTCACCGCACCACCATTGCACAAGAACACGTATCCAGATGTTGACTTCCTGTCATCGACATTAGTCATGAAGTCTGAATCTGTGTACCTTTCTACCTTTAACTCTGATGATCCTCCAAAGACCAAGAATAAATCTTTAGTTCTTCTCAAGTACTTAAGAATATTCTTCACAGCTGTCCAGTGTTCTTCACCTGGATTCGACTGATATCTGCTTGTGACACTCACAGCAAGAGCTATATCAGGTCGTGTACATAGCATGGCATACATGAGGCTTCCTATTGCCGATGCATAAGGAATCTTGCTCATGCGTTGAATCTCCTCAGATGTGTTGGGGCACATCTTCTTGGAGAGATGAATTCCATGCCTTAGGGGTAAGAGACCCCTCTTGGAGTTTTCCATGCTGAACCTCTTCAGCACCTCCTCTATGTACATTTTCTGTGACAGGCCAAGCATCCTTTTAGATCTATCTCTATAGACCTTTATTCCCAAAATATAGGATGCTTCCCCAAGGTCTTTCATGGAGAATTCTTTTGACAACCAGACCTTGACCGAGGTTAGCATGGGAATATCATTCCCAATCAGGAGAATGTCATCTACGTACAGTACGAGAAAAACGACAGCACTCCCACTAACCTTTTTATAAACACATGGTTCCTCCTCGTTTTTGATGAAATCAAACGTTTTGATTGCATCATCGAAACGAGTGTTCCAACTCCGAGAGGCTTGCTTTAGTCCATAGATGGACCTTTGCAGCTTGCAGACCTTGTGATCTCCATCACTGGAAGTGAAACTCAAAGGCTGTTCCATATAGATATCTTCATCAAGATGTCCATTCAGGAAAGCAGTTTTCACATCCATCTGCCAGATTTCATAATCATGAAACGCTGCAATGGCAAGCAATGTTCGGATGGATTTTAGCATGGCTACAGGTGAAAAGGTCTCCTGATAGTCAATGCCTTCGCGCTGACTATACCCTTTCGCCACAAGCCTTGCCTTATAGGTCTCTACCTCTCCATCTGAACCTATCTTCCTTTTGTAGATCCATTTGCATCCAATAGGTACAATACCTTCTGGTGGGTCTACTAAGGTCCTGACTTGGTTGGAACGCATGGAGTCTAACTCTGACTTCATTGCTTCCAGCCATTTCTCGGAATCGATATCAGATATCGCCTCGTTGTAGGTTTTGGGATCCTGTATGTAATCCCTATCTCCCACTAGGAACATTTCCTCGGTATCCTCTTCTAGTATACCTAAGTATCTATCGGGAGGATGGGAGACCCTACTAGATCTACGAGGTGGTCGAGGGACATCGTGTACTGGCTCTTTATGAATGGGTTCTATAGGATCCATGACTCGTTGCTTTTCAGAGACTTTCTCTTCAAGCTCAATTTTCCTCCCACTGCCTCTATCAAGGATAAACTGATTTTCCAAGAAGATGGCATGACGGCTCACAAACACATTGTGATCCTCTGAGACGTAAAAATTGTATCCTAATGACTCTTTAGGATATCCTATAAAACGAGCACTTATGGTCCTAGCCTCTAACTTGTCCGCCTGTAGTCGCTTGACGTGGGCCGAACATCCCCAAATCTTGAGATGACCCAGACTTGGTTTCTTACCATGCCATATCTCATACGGTGTGGTAGGAACGGATTTAGAGGGAACTCTATTCAATAAATAAATCGCTGTGAGTAAGGCATCTCCCCAAAGGAACATAGGTAAATCAGTGAAGCTCATCATGGACCTGACCATATCCAATAGGGTCCGATTTCTCCTCTCTGACACCCCGTTGAGTTGAGGTGTACCCGGAGGTGTCCATTGTGAGACTATGCCGTTTTCTTTGAGATAGTCCCGGAATTCCCCACTAAGGTATTCTCCTCCCCGATCTGATCGAAGAGCCTTAAGAGTTTTTCCAGTTTGTTTTTCTACTTCATTCTTGAACTCTTTGAACTTTTCAAAGGATTCAGACTTGTGTCTCATAAGATACACATACCCATACCGTGAATAATCATCGGTAAAGGTAATGAAGTAAGAATAACGTCCCCTGGCTAGCACATCGAATGGGCCACATACATCTGTATGTACTAGAGTAAGTATTTCAGTGGTCCTCTCCCCATGTCCTACAAAGGGTAGTCTAGCCATCTTTTCTTGAAGACAGGACTCGCAAACTGGATATGACTCGGAAGTCAATGAGCCTAAGAGCCCATCTTTATCCATTTTGTTCATCCTATCTTCTCCAATATGGCCAAGTCTGAGGTGCCACAAATATCTTTGGTTTATCTCATCTCTGGATCTTTTGGATCCTTTGGCACTCACATCTTGCTCGGTAACATTCACAGATACATCCATATGTAAATGATAGAGACTGTCAATCATGAAACCACGTGCGACTATTTTATTTCTTAAATAAATAGAACAGCAGTCTTTGTCAAATGTAAAAACATGACCTTCCTGTGCTAGACATGAAACAGAAATCAAATTTCTGCTAGCAACAGGTACATAATAGCAGTCTCTAAGTATTAAACTAAATCCAGACGGTAGTCGCAGATGGTAGGTGCCCACAGCCACAGCAGCAACTTTTGCCCCGTTGCCAATCCGAAGGGTTACCGCACCTTCCGCCAGCCTTCTACTTTCCTTTAGACCCTGCATGGTAGTGCACAAATGAGCACTAGAACCAGAATCTATAACCCAACTAGAAGTAGAAGAAACCGTTAGATTAGTTTCAATTATGAGCAAGTCTATACTTTCCGAAGGTGTGTCACCTTTCTTGTTCTTCAGGCTCTCGAGGTATGAAGGACAGTTTCTCTTCCAGTGGCCTTCGACATTGCAGTGGAAACATTTTCCTTTGTCGTTAGCCTTTTTCTTTTGAACTTCCTTCTTTGGCTTCTTGTCTTTCTTCTGCTTCTTTGCAAGCTTCTTTTTCTTCCAAGTAGACTTTCTCTTGGAACCAGAAGTCAACTCAGTAGCGAGGACATTGCCCCTTGAACCTTTCAAGGCTCCCTCAGCAGTTACCAACATGTTGATTAGTTCAGTCTTAGTGCATTCAATCTTATTCATGTGGTAGTTTACTATAAACTGACCAAATGAATCAGGAAGTGACTGTAGGATCAAATCCACTTGTAATTCCTTGTGCATGTCCATACCGAGCTTCTCAAGCTCCTCTAGGTCCTTGATCATGGTCAGACCGTGATCATGGACAGACTGCCCTTCGCGCATCTTCGCTTTGAAAAGCCTCTTGGACACTTCAAAACGAGCTGTGCGACTCTGCTCACCATACAACTCTTGCAGGTGTGCCAGTATGTCCCTAGCAGTCTTTATATTTTCATGCTGGCATTGGAGTTCATTAGACATAGATGCCATCATATAGCATTTTACTCTAATGTCATCGTCCAACCACTTTTTATGCATCTCACGCTGAACATCAGTGGGACGTGCTGGTAATGTGGGGATATCTGAGTCGAGTATATAGCCTATCTTCTCACAGTCCAAAACTATTTTGAGATTTCTAAGCCAGTCCTTGTAATTGGTTCCGGTCAGTCGGTTGGTCTCAAGAATACGGGTCAAAGGATTTGAAGCCGACATTGTATCTGCAGAGAGTAAAGATTCTAGTTAGACTCTTGTACTTGATCCTAATCTGTCCTAAGGTCTTTTAGAACAAATATGACTCCCACTATTTTCTCGAATTCCTCACACTCCCCTGGTAGGAAAACGGAAATCCCACACGACTAGGATTTCTAGTGGGTATTGCGGTCCCACCAATTCACATGCCACCTCACCTAACAGTTATTGGTGACACATAGATGGATGAGTGTACAACTCTTGTACAATGCTTCTCAAGCATGTTGCAGTGCAACTTGGTCTCTAAGCCATGAAGACCTCACCTAACAGTTATTGGTCCCATTTCTTAGTTAAGTCAGACCCACCGTATAACCGTAGGAATAAAGTCGTCATTGGGTCCTCACCTAACAGTTATTGGTGCCCAACCCCACTTTTACCCTACAACATCTCATGTCTATAGAGAGGTCCAGCCCCCCAATGCAACTTGACCACTGTATCCAGCCGAGACAAGTCAACATCAGAAAGGCCTTAGCAGCTCTACTACAGTGGAAGACCTATTGACTTAATATTGGTTAATCAGGTCTTAGTGTTTGCAACTTGAGCCTTTCATAAGAGGTAATCGAACAATTGGCCAGGTAAGCAGGTGGGAGGCTCCCCTTACTCAGAGAGTAAGGTCCTAATTAAGTAACCACCTTTCATGCTTTCCTAGACACCAATTAGATCAATTAATCTAATATGACTTGCTCATGTCGGTTCACTCTCGACTTGATTGAGGAGGTTTTGATTTAGGTCTCAATTGGGTTTGCTACATCACATGTAGACCTATCTACCCGACTCTCATTCACATCACATGCAAACGGCGCATTGCAGGCAGTTATAATCGCGGCAATAATTAAAGCTAAACTTTAACTAGGTGATGATCATGGATTCTAATTAGGTCGTATTACAAGCACATGCACATCAATCGATCAAGTGGTCTTCAACTCTTGAATTGATTCCAAGCTTCCTTGATTCGATCCTTGATCAACTCTTGATCCCATCGCCATCAACCGCTTAGATCACCTTTCATCTCATGCCTTTGCTTCAACTTGATCGTTGATGTACATCACATCACAGAAATACAACCAGATGTAAAATAAAAATAAAAATAATTTACATCTCCTTTTAGGAGGCACGCAGGCCTCTCAAAACATCAAATAAGATGCATGCAAGCATCTGAAAAATTACATGACATCGCAGATCACATCGCAGGTCATTACATTTGATACCAAAAGGGGTTGAATCCTATGATCATCACCGTATGCTACAATTATAATTTCAGATCTGAAAACTAACTGATTATATCATGACATAGGTCGCTGATCATGCTAATCATGATTCTAAACTTTGTAATCCCATTAACAATGCAATTAGAATCATCTTTTTATCACATAAAAATCAGCATGTAAAAATCAGCACCCCTGAAAAAATCTGCATGCAGAATTTTTCAGCATGCATGATCATTTAATTTTCAGATCTAATATGCCTTTAGATATTTAATTCTTACCTTAATCTACGAAGCCTAGGCTCTGATACCACTGTTGGGAATCCGCCCATGCCGCTGATATTTCAAAAATTTCAGATGGCAGCGGAATCGGCATGCACGGGTTCGACGTTCATCGCATGAACGCTTGTTTCGAGACCTTTTGTAATTAGGTAAGAATTAAAACTTTTAGAACTAATAGGAAGATCAAATCTTCACCTTGCGTGGGTAGATGATCACCGCGAATCTGAATTCGTGGTTTTGGAAGAAGGTTCGTTTGAAGCCGTTCAAACGTCCGGCCTCTACGGGTATCCACACGAAGCAGAGAACCGATCAAAGCTTTCTTGTCTTCCCGGGGTGCTAGCTCCCTTGCAAAGACTCCTTTGATGGCTGATCTCTTCTCTTTCTTTCAACTCTTGAAAGTGCTTGAGAGGAGGAAGAAGAAGAAGGAACTCAAGGAAGAAGAACACAGCTTCTGCAGCCTTCTTTCTTTTCCCTGCGTTGGAAGAAGGATTGGAGGAAGAGGAAGACGCCAACGCTTGGACCTTGCTCTTCCTTTGCTTGCGGCTGAACCAAGAGAGGAGAGGGGAGGGTGGCGGCAGCAAGAGGAGGATGAAAAGCTCTCTTAGGGCGCCGGCCTCTAGTCCTCTTTAAAAAGGGATTGGAGCTCCTAACTTTTAGGAGTTCCAATGACAACCTACCAAATAAGAAGGGGGCGCCGGCCCTAGCTCCTCTCTTCTTGTCGCCCCAAGCATTTGGAGAGGGGCTGATGCCCCTCTTAGTTGGTTAACCTAATCCTCTTCCAAAGAGGATTAGGTGCCTCTCTCATGGTTTCATCCTAATCTAATTAGGATTGGCCAAATTGGGTTCAATCTATGCTAGTCCTAATCCAATTAGGACTTGAATGAACCATGACTCAATTGAACTCTTCAATCCTAATCCAATTAGGAGTCATGTTGATTCATTAGATTAATAATTAATTTAGACTTAAGGAATCCTAATCCAATTAGGATTTGTTTAATTTTAGTCCTAATCTAATTAGGACTCTATTTGAATCCGAAGTCCTAATCCAATTAGGATTTCTAGGAATCCTACTCCAAGTAGGAATCCAATTTTAATTCAAAACTCCTAATCTCATTAGGATTGAGGAATCCTATTCCAAGTAGGAATCCCAGTTCTAATCCAATTAGAACTCTAGGTATCCTACCCGAAGTAGGATTCTTGTTTCAAGTCCAATTAATTAATTCCTTTTTCCTTCTTCAACTTCTTATCAATCAAATTGATTTCTTGTGATTCCTAATCACGATTTCAACCATCGGATCGGTCAATACTTCTAGTGTGTGTGACCCCATAGGTTCTATTCTGACTGGTAGTGAGATATATTGTGATCTCTATCACTATATCATTGAAAACTCCTTTCAATGGGTTGGAACGATTCCAACTCAACTCATTAGGGTTTATCGATCATCAAGATAATCCCTATGAGTCCCACCATCCACCAGTGACACCTAGCAGCATGTAGTGGCTACCCAGCAGAATGGAATGATGAATCTCTAGGTGCAGTTAACATGTGATACAGTCCTACTATCGTGGATCCCTACAGGACGGAGGTCATGGACAACTCGTCAAACCCCATCGTCTGTCATATGTCAAGATTTATTCGACTCGAGTTCGATAGTGAAAAACTCTTTCTCCACTGTGCATACTGCCCTGGCCGAGGTCTTTACGAACTCAGTCTTATAAATCACATAGGATCTCTCCTTATCTATCAAGGTCGATAGATTCCATATAGGTGCATACCCTACTCCTACAGTGAACTTACTGCAGCCAATCTACACTGCATGGACCCATATGGCTAGAGACCATGTATGTGTGCAGTCAAACTACAATAACCTCACTGTGAGTAGCCGAAGCACCGCAGGTCAAAGGACCAGTCACACTACTGCAACATCAAGCAAGTCACTGACGAGTGGATAGACATCCAAGTGACTTCTTGTATTGGTCACGCTCAGTACCCTTGTTCTCTAACAAGCACCTGCACTATCACTTCAGTGTCCCTACACTGTGGACTCAAGTCTCGTCCATCCAGAAGGAGAGTGATCTGTGCACTGATCGGATCGATCACCGTCCTCGTGATGATCCTTTGATCAGGAGCATTTAGAAATTAATCACCAATGATACATGGCTCAAATTCTCAACTCTTGAGAATATGTATCATCATCTTATTAATTTCTTGGATGATTCATAGACACATAAACAATATGAATGAAAAGATGCCTTTTATTTATTCAATAATAAATAGTCAAGTACAAAATTATGTCCCTAGAATTAATAATGTGTCAGCCAGATTGGCTTCTAGGGCATACATCTAACAATTTTTACCTAACATTTTACACTCACGGGGGATTCCAAAGAGGTAAGATGCATTGCTATCGGAGACCGATTGACCCCTGAAACAATTCGCCGAATTTTGAACTTTGATACAGTTTTTTCGCAGTGCCGGAAAAATTTGTCGAAATCCAATTCTTCCTCTTTTAACCACCTCTACAACCCTTATCTGACCCCTCTAGACTATATCCACCTTTTGTATAGTCTAATTTCATCAAAATACTTGATAGGGATGGGTATTTACCTTTTTCTCTTTAGAAAATCGAGGTCTTTGCGTAGAGGGGAAGAAGATCTACGATTTTTCCTTCAGTTGGCAGCGCAACCGGGGCTCCCTTCCCTTTTTCTTTCTTCTTTTTCTTCTTCTCTCTTTTTCCTTCTCTCTGTGTTTCCACCGCTTGAGACTTCCCCCCTTCCTTCTCTGTTTCATTCCACCGACAGCATCCAACCCATGAATTAAGTCACATCAAATACTATTCACCATTTGTTTAATATTATTAAATTTTCATTTTGCTCCTAACACTTCAACATATCTGCTGTTACACCATTAACTTTTAATTTCTCCAATTTTACCCTTACCACTTCAATGCATCTACAACTATGCCATTATCTTTTGATTCCTTCCAATTTTACCCCTTATATCAATTTTAAAGGACTATTCTATCCCTTTTTATATTAAAAAAAATTGGGGTTATTACACGATGAATCTTCCTTATGGCATAAAAGATATGGTCATTTGAATTGTGGAGGATTAGAACTGATGAGTCAAAAAAACATGGTAGTTGGCTTACCAAAAATTCAAAATGATGGCAGTATTTGTGAATCCTTTGTATTTGGAAAACATCATAGAAATTCTTTTCAGACAGAAAATTCTTGGAGAGCCCAAGATTGCCTAGCACTTGTACATGCAAATATTTGTGGGCCTATGCAGACAACCTCGCAAGGTGGTAGCAAATATTTTTTACTATTTACAGATGACTGCACAAGGATGATGTGGGTGCATTTTTTAAAAGCAAAGTCTGACATATTTTCTGTTTTCAGAACTTTCAAAGCTTTTGTGGAAAAAGAGAGTTGATGCTTTATTAAAATTCTACGTACTGATAGAGGGGGTGAATTCACTTCCAAAGAATTCACTATTTTTTGCAGAAATGCAGGTATCCATAGGGAATTAACTGCGAGTTACACTCCCTAACAAAATGGAGTAGTAGAGCGGAAAAACCGAGTTGTGGTTGAGATAGCCAGATGTATGCTAAAAGAAAAGGTTGTACCAAAGGTGTTTTGGGCAGAAGCTGTGGCTACTATAGTTCATTTGCTGAACTGTTTTCTCACTAAAGCAGTACAAGGTAAAACACCTTATGAAGCATGGTATGGAAGAAAGCATAATGTGAGTTATTTGAAAATATTTGGCTGTGTTGCATATGCTCATGTTCCAACTGAAAAAAGAAGCAAACTAGAGGACAAAAGTATTAAATGCATATTTGTGGGTTATAGTAATGAAACAAAAAGTTAGAGACTATATGATCCTGTAACTAAAAAATTGATCATTAGTCATGATGTGATTTTTGATGAAAATAGAACTTGGAATTTTAATGTGGCTGAAATTCCTATAGTTCTAATAGAAGAAGGTAATAAAGTTTTGCCTAATGTCAACACCCCGCCCGCATTGTCTGATGAAAATACCTCACTTACATCTCCTGGTCTGCATAACATACCTAGTGATTCTGATATGCATACAAGTGATTCTGATGATTCAGATGCATATGAAAGATGTGATTCTGACTCACCTCCACCAAAATTTTGAAGGATTTCAAATGTTTGCCGATCTGTTGATTTTGCATGTTTTATTTTTGAGCCTACTTGTTTTGAAGATGTAGTACAAAAAACAGAATGAGTTCAAGCTATGAAAGAAGAAATGCAAACCATTGAAAAAAATAAGACGTGGAAGCTAGTTGATCTGCCCCTAGAAAAAGAAGCAATTGGACTCAAGTGGATCTACAAGTCCAAGTTCAATGCTGATGGTACGCTGCAAAAACATAAAGCTCAGCTAGTTGCCAAAGGTTATGCTCAGATTTCAGGTATTGATTTCTTGGAAATTTTTTCTTCTATTGCTAGAATTGATACTATTAGAACAGTTTTAACCCTGACAACTAAGAAAAAATGGCAGATTTTTTAATTTGATGTGAAATCCACTTTTCTTATTGGAAAATTGCAAGAGGAGGTATATGTAGAACAATCTCAAGGATTTGAAGTAAAAGACCAAGAAAAAAAAGTTTACAAATTGAAGAAAGCTTTGTATGGACTGAAATAGGCTCCAAGAGCTTGGTACAGTAGAATTAATAACTATTTTTTCTAACACAGTTTTAAAAAAAGTGCAAATGAGCCAACTCTATATGTAAAGACCCAAGGTATGGAAATTATCATTGTTTGTCTATATATGGATGATATGATTTATATCGGAAATTCGATGAGTTTGCTTAAAGAGTTTAAAAAATGCATGATGTCAGAATTTGAAATGACAGATTTGGGACTTTTATATTATTTTTTAGGGATGGAAATTATTCAAGATTCTACTGGAATTTTTTTGTGTCAAGAAAAATATACCAAAAATTTATTGAAAAGATTTTATATGTCTGCTTGTAAGCCGGTAAACATTCCAAAGAATTCAAATAATAAGCTTGTTTTAGATGATGGTGTTGAAAAAACAGATGAAAAGCAATACAGGAGTTTAATTGGAGGATTAATTTATCTGACTCATTCTAGGCCAGATATTATGTTTTTAGTTAGTTTGTTGTCCAGATTCATGCACAACCTTAGCAAGCATCACTTTGGAGCAGCAAAAAGAGTTCTCAGATATGTCAAAGGGACTCTTAGTTATGGTATTCGCTATGGACAGGTGGATGTTTTTAAATTATATTCTTATACTAATAGTGATTGGCTGGTTGTGCTAATAGCAGGAAAAGCACTTCTAGATTTGTGCACAGTCTTGGCACTTGCGTAATATCTTGGGTGACAAAGAAGTAGGAATCTGTTACTCTTTCAAGTTCAGAAACAGAATACATAGCAGCTACAAGTACAGCATGTCAAATAATTTGGCTTCGGTGAATTCTAGCAAATTTCCAAGAAAGTCAAGATGGAGCAATCCAAGTATACTGCGACAACAAATCCACCATTGCAATGACAAAAAATCCTGTGTTCTATGGTCGCATCAAGCAATCGAAGTTCGGCACCATCTCATCCGAGAGCTGGTGGACAAAGGAGAAATTCAAATGGATTACTGCAGCACCGATGATCAATTGGCAGACATTTTGATCACTAAAGCTCTGGGAAAAGGAAAATTTTGCAACTTTCGAAGACAACTTGGAGTTTCGCTAATTTAAATTAAGGGGGTGTGATAAAAAGTAGGGTGTATTTTAAATTTCAAATCCAAGCTATTACCTGATCTTTGCTTGAACGGGTAAATAGGTGTGTAGTTACAATCTTTGGCAGAAACTTCTGCCGAGATTTCATCCTATTAATTATTTTTTACAATCCTTGTAGACCTGTTTTTTTAAATAAAAATAGAGGAGGTGACTACAGTCTTATATGGCTGAGTACCTTCGAGAGAAAAGTATTGCTATCATTCGTCTCTCTTCTCTTACTCCGTTTCTTCTTTTCCTGTATCAATCCAAGGTGCTGTGAATTCATTTCTAACAGCCATGGCATATGTTGGAAAGGACACTGTAGAGTCTCAACCCAACACTGCTGGTAAACAAAATGACAAATTATTTACTGCTGAAGGCATACTAAATCCACATAAACGATTGTATAGCCTGAAAAAGGTTATTGTGAGTTATTCTCTCTCACCACCATGACAAGTAAACAAATTATGGATGCCTGAAAAATGTTGATGGAAATGTATAGCCTGCGTTATTGTGAGTTTTGCTCTCTCGTCCCCATGCCGAGTATGAGTTAATTGCATGCTACTCCCACGTTATCACAGCAATCTGATCTGGAAAGACAGAAAGCAAATTGCTAGTCAACAAGTAAATCCAGATTGTATGAGCAGTGCTTTGGTGCCTGAACCATTTGTTTTGTTAATTCTAGTAAATTTGTATTTCATAGTTGAGATTTTGATTGTAGCAACTATGAAAAGGTAAGCTAAAACTTGCAGATCTTCCGGCTAATGCCAAAGAATGAAGAGGAGAATTCTGTTTATATAACTGTACTTCTATTCTCCCATCCCACATCATGGTATATAGATTCTAATTGTTGATTAATCACAAAATTGTATTATGACAATTTTTTTGACAATAAAAGAATCTGAGAAAGTTTGCAAGCATGAACTGCGCAACAGCGATAATTCTCCACCTTAGAACAGTGTCATGTTACATAATCCTGTAGAGAAAGAACCAGCTTCCTGCGTCCAACCAGTGAACAGAAACCTGGTCTTCTCTCTCTCTGGTTCTTCTTGTCACTGTATCCTCTCTCTCTCTCTCTCTCTCTCTCTCTCTCTCTCTCTCTCTCTCTCCCCCCCCTCTTTTGCTTATCTCTCCTCCACTCTTTCCTCTGGCCTCCATCAACTCCGAATCTCTGGCCACAACCACCAAGCCCTCCTCTCATTCCTTCGTGATATACACCTCCTCCAACAGCTTCTTCCCATTCTACTCCTGCCATCCCTTTCCCCTTCTCCGCCGCGGCGAGGGGTTTTCCTTGGTGGACCGCTACAGGGAGATCAGGCATGTTCACCAGTTCCTCAACTCCTGCACCTTCGCGGAGTACATCGTCGTCGACTCTGCCTCAGTGATCTAGCCCCGAGGTAACCCTTCAAAACATGCGTTGGTTGAGCTGCGGCGGCATTTCCGCAAGTACTCTTCATGCGATAATATCAAATAGAGCGACGTCTGGAAAAATAATTCCATATTCAAATGTTGAGTGCCAACTAGTCCAGTTGGCAGCTATTGGAGGGTGTAACAAACCATAGGATTTGAATACCGTCAATAGCTAGGCGGCTGATGAGATAAGCACGCAATCAAATTATAATTATGTAATATAAGTATATGATAATATTAAATAATGTAAAATTGTATTTAGATTAAAATATAATAAGAATGATAATAATATAATATAGTAAAATAATATTATATTATTATATTTACAATAAATATAAAAATATTATTTATTATATTATTTAGCTTAAAATATAAAATAAATAATTTATAAATTAAAAACATCTTATAATAACAATTTTTGATAGTATAAACAATTAGATTGTTAAAAGCACTATGCCATAGTATTGTCGTTTTTTATACTAAAAGTATATTCTCAATCTAATTAATGAATAGATGTTAAAGTTTCATAACACTTCAGAAAAGTAATAAGTAGCTTTTTGATTAAAAATTCTACTAGTAAAAGCTCTACTTCTCGATGCTCATGTGTCTTATAAGACTTCTTTTATTAAGCATTGAGCCTATTTTATTAGTAAATCATTTTTAGAAGATGAAAATAATTGATCTTTAAAGTAATGATAGCGTCTGAAACAATCTCAATCCATACTCAATCCAACTCAAATCCAAACCCCATGCAATTTGGACAAAATCTACCTCAATCTATCCTTCTTGAACCGGAGCCAATCTGATTCTTTGATGGATAGGCATGGTATCCATATGTAGACCCGAACCCTTGTAGAGGTTGGGTTTGGTTTAGGTGATACCAAGATCTAATCCAACCGATAGCACTCTTATAAGAAAATAGTTTTTTGATGATATCCTTTCGATTTTTCCTACGACATGCATCTTATACTTTGTACACACTTTTTGTTGATTTTCTTGAATTGGTCAAAGTAATGCTGGATTATGTTGCATAGGTAAAAACCAAGATATTTAATTCTGGATTAATTTTGGGGATGAGCCAAGGAGAGTAGTCTCCTAACCATAACTAGAATGCCTATTTTCCCCTTTGTTAGATATTGTAGTGTTGGCCCTCATCTTTTAATTATGGATTAGTTGCTCAAATAGTCATGTTAGAACGCAGAAAAAGTACAAACTAGCTCAGCTGCAGGAAAATAGAAACTTGCTCAGGTAGCTTAACACGAACTAATTAAACTTACTCAAGTTCAACAACATAAAGACAGGACTCCAACCGGTCCCAAAAAAAATAAACCCAACATAGTTAAATTGCAGTATCTTTAGGCTTAAAAGCCTTTAAAATAAGTAATTAAAACCAAGAAAATCCACAACAATCAGCTTTTAAAATGTAAGAAAGAAGAGAAGAAAAGAGAGAGAGAGTGAATTGAAGAGAAGAACTAGAGGATATGAGGAAGAGCCAGAACAGAAGCACAGATGGAAGCATTCACCATGAGTGTGCCATTGCATGCAGCACGTTAACTAACACACAAGCAGCAAAAGAAGAGACTAGGTGAAATGAGAAGTAAGAATGGGTAGCTAGTGGCTTATACAGAAGCATTAGAGGGGTTCTCTAGGGTTTTGATATGGTACACCATGGCGTACTGTTATCATTTAGTACACCCGTGTTACAACTATTTGAGCGGTTTTCTAATATATAAAAACAAACACCAGAAGGTTGACCTTTCATTAGGAATGAGTTGGTCTTTATTCTAAGAAAAAATATTTTCTAATAGATTTTTGCACCCTATTGTAGATCACTTATTTCTTATAATTATTAATTATTTATTTCAAAAAAAATTTATTGAAATTTCAGATGCTTTTATAAAAATAAGGTTTAGATTGTTTGTATAATATACCCCATCAAAAATTATTATTGAATGTTATAGCAATGTCATTTGCTAGAAGAGTACCATCTCAAATTTTTTATTCTCAAATAAATCCTTATTTTTATTGTCTATTACAATAGTACTATAATAGAAAGTGTCATCATCCTTCTACTTACTTTTCATTCAATAAAAATAATATATTTAGGCCATATTGTATAAAAATTTGATACAAAAATTTGAATATTACAATAAATAGTATTTAATAAAATGAAAGGTGCAAGAGAAAATAATGGTCATTATCTACATTATAACGTACATTTAAAACAGCAAATAACATAATATAACAGTCTTATATTTTCCATGACCACAAAATATAATATAATGAGATACCACCAAAATAGTTACATCAAATATATAATCCATGAAATGTGTGGGTTAGTATTTTTTTGTTGTTTGCTCTTTTCTACTATTTTTGTAACATAATATAATAGCTTTATGAACAATGAACTATAATAGATAAAAGGCTTCAATAACTATATTAGGTAAGAAACTTTAATGATTGTCAAGCAGAAACATCCATTGTTAATTCTGACTCCACATAAGCTAAGCCTCATTGTAGAAATTCCTATCATCAATTCCAGTGTTACTAACATCAACCTTGCATAATGCACGAAGTATGATATTTTTTCTTTCTCCAAATATTTTTGAAATTCAATATAAGAAGGTAACAAAATATATTAAATAGAAGGCTTCAATAGTCAATTTTTTGTAAGCAAGGAAATTCAAAGATAGCTAAACACATTATGTGGAGTGATTGATTAAAACTCCTATTTGATTTTGATGAGCTCAAAGCATTTGAGTATATCTTATGTTTACTAATGAATTCAATTAAGTGTTTCAGTGAAAATCGTGTCTAAGTGTTTCTAGACTTGGTTCAAGATATTTTGGATAAGGTATGAAGTCAGTTTGAACCAAAGTCTGAGACTTGAGTCGACTCCAGGATATTACGAGTCGACTCCAAGCGTATCAGAATCACTGGCACGGGCTCGAGTCGACTCCAGACCAGTACGAGTCGACTCCGACTGAGAACAGACAGACGAACAGAAAGCATCAACTCAAAACCTGTCAGCGAGTCGACTCCTGAAGTGCGCGAGTCGACACCGATGCTTACCGAGTCGACTCCGGAGTAATATGAGTCGACTCCAAGAAGCTACAGACAGAAAAGTCAGAGAGCGTTTTTTTTGACCCTGAGATTCGAGTCGACTCCTGTGGAACGCGAGTCGACTCCGATGGTTGGCAGGTCGACTCCAAAGAAAGTGAGAGTCGACTCTCAGTGGAACACAAGGCAAAAGTCAGAGAACCGTTTTCGGACTCTGAGATTCGAGTCGACTCCCGCAATACGCGAGTCGACTCCAAGACAGCGCGACCCAAAAAGACAGAAGATCAATTTGTTGTCTCTGAGAGCCGAGTCGACTCCCAGACAGCTCGAGTCGACTCCAAGGCAGCGGTACACCAAAAAGGCAGAAGACTAAATTTCGGAAACTGAGAGCCGAGTCGACTCCGGGGAAGTTCGAGTCGACTCCAAGACTGGACGAGCCAAAAGACAGAAGATCGGGAGTTCGGGCTCTGAGCGCCGAGTCGACTCCCAGGACTGTCGAGTCGACTCGAGCGGACCAAATTGAAAAGTTGATCTACGGATTTCATGGGAGGAGCCGACTCCGAAAATGCCAAGTCAGCTCCAGAAGTTGGCGAGTCGACTCCGGGTCAAGACGAGTCGACTCCCAGTCGAAGAAGCTACTTTAATTCAAATCCGGAACAGTTGCCGAGTCGACTCCAGAAAAGCATGAGTCGACTCCCGCTACAGCCGAGTCGACTCCTGATCGCGCGAGTCGACTCCGACCCCAACGGACACATTGTTAGGTTGTGCAGAGTGTGCAGAATGGGCATAAAAAGGTGTCTAACGGCTAGTTTCCGTGGGGGATGGCTTAAATAGCCACAGAAGACTGTAGCAAGGCAGAGAACTACCATTCCATTCAAAGAGATCAAGCATTTATTCTCTGCAAACTTGCTTTCAACGAAAAAGAAGGAAGAGCGCCATTAACTCCATCCAACAACCTCTTTCCAGCATTGAAAGAAGTCTCCTCCTGCATTCAAGTCGATCAGACGTTCCAGAGGAGACTCAAAGTTCAAGAAGCCTTATTCTACTCCAACGCAAAAGTGTTTGAGGGCTCTTAACTTTTCTCTAGTTTATATTGTAGCAAATCTGCTTTTTAAGAAGCTCAGTTTTTCTGTTTGTTTCTTATTCTTTCCATATTGTCTTTGCTTGATTCAATCGGGGGATTGAATCAAGGGTGTAGAGGTTGGTTGGTGAGCCGAGTGTAAAACCAACGTGTAAGGGTTCGATTGTGATCCCGGAAAAACAATCGGGGTTGGTTCTAGTCGGTGAGCCTGGAAAAACCGACCGAGTTCGTTGTGAGCTCGTAAAACAACAAGTTTGGTTGTGAGCTTGGAAAACAACTGGCTGTAATCCAAGGGGTTATAGTGAATTCCCAAGTAAGACTTGGGGAGTGGACGTAGGAGCAAGGGTTAGCTCCGAACCACTATAAACATCGTGTTTGTAATTGCTTGTCTCTCTTTCTCTCATTCTCATTTCACTCACAGCACATAGCAACTAATTAATCACCTTGCAAAAGTATTAATTAGTCATCTACAAAAGTTTTAATTATAAAATTATTTTAAAACCCAATTCACCCCCCCTCTTGGGTTGTCTATCTGGGCAACAAGTGGTATCAGAGCCTAAACTCTTCTACCCTAAGAGTAAAAGATCGAAATGACAACCCCATTTGGATCTTCCCACATTGAGGGTCAGTCCACCCAAAGACCCCCATTCTTTAATGGATCCGATTACTCATATTGGAAGGCTAGGATGAGAATATTCATCCAAGCCCAAGACTATAAGATGTGGACCATTGTATCAAATGGACCATACATCCCATCCATCTATGTAGAGGGGGTCACTGTACCCAAACTAGAAAAGGATTGGGATGAACATGACATGAGAAAGGCACAACTCAATTCTAAAGCAATGAATGTGCTTTACTGTGCATTAGATAGGAATGAATTCAATAGAGTCTCTGTTGGGAACCCGCCCATGCCGCTGATATTTTAAAAATTAAATCAGATGGCAGTGGAATCGGCATGCACGGGTTCGACGTTCATCGCATGAACGTTGTTTCGAGACCTTTCGTAATTAGGTAAGAATTAAAACTTTTAAAACTAATAGGAAGATCAAATCTTCACCTTGCGCGGGTAGATGATCACCGCAAATCTGAATTCGTGGTTTTGGAAGAGGGTTCGCTTGAAGCCGTTCAAACGTCCGGCCTCTACGGGTATCCACACGAAGCAGGATCCGATCCAAGCTTTCTATCTCACCGGGGTGCTAGCTCCCTTGCAGAGATAGCTTTGATGGCTGATGTCCTCCCTCTCAATCAACTCTTGATTGTGCTTAGAAGGAGGAAGAAGAAGGATGAAGAAGAGGAAGAAGATGATCCCCTACGCAGCCTTCTCTTGTTCCTTGTGTTGGATGAAGGAAGGGAAGGGAAGGAGGCCGCCAACACTTGGAGAGCTTTTCCCTTGCTTGCGGCTGAGAACACCAAGGAAAGGAGAGGGCCACGGCTTGGAGGAAGAGAGGTTTCAATACCATAGGGTGCCGGCCTCATAGTCCCTCTTATAGCCATCAAGGGCTCCTCCAAAGTTGGAGCCCTAGATAACTTTCCAAAGAGAGAAGGGGGCGCCGGCCCCTCTCTTCATGCCGCACACAAGGAGAGGAGGAGGGGCGTGATCCCTCCTTCTTGTGATGCCCTAATCCTCTTCCAAAGAGGATTGGGTGCCTCTCTTATGGTTTAATCCCAATCCAATTAGGATTAGCCAATTGGGTTCAATCTATGCTAGTCCTAATCCAACTAGGACTTGAATGAACCATGACTCAATTGAACTCTTCAATCCTAATCCAATTAGGAGTCATGTTGATTCATTAGATTATTAATTAATTTAGACTTAAGGAATCCTAATCCAATTAGGATTTGTTTAATTTTAGTCCTAATCCAATTAGGACTCTATTTGAATCCGAAGTCCTAATCTAATTAGGATTTCTAGGAATCCTACTCCAAGTAGGAATCCTATTTTAATTCAAAATTTCTAATCTCATTAGGATTGTAGGAATCCTATTCCAAGTAGGAATCCCAGTCCTACTCCAACTAGGATTCCCAGTCCTAATCCAATTAGGATTCTAGGAATCCTACCCGAAGTAGGACTCTTGTTTCAAGTCCAATTAATTAATTTTCTTGGTTCCTTCTTCAACTTCTTTATCAATCAAATTGATTACTTGTGATTCTTAATCACGATTTCAACCATCGGATCGGTCAATACTTCTAGTGTGTGTGACCCCATAGGTTCTATTCTGACTGGTAGTGAGATATATTGTGATCTCTATCTCAATATCATTGAAAACTCCTTTCAATGGGTTGGAACGATTCCAACTCAACTCATTAGGATTTATCGATCATCGAGATAATCCCTGTGAGTCCCACCATCCACCAGTGACACCTAGCAGCATGTAGTGGCTACCCAGCAGAATGGAATGATGAACCTCTAGGTGCAGTTAACATGTGATACAGTCCTACTATCGTGGATCCCTACAGGACGGAGGTCATGGACAACTCGTCAAACCCCATCGTCTGTCATATGTCAAGATTTATTCGACTTGAGTTCGATGGTGGAAAACTCTTTTTCCACTTTATATTACTGCCCTGGCCAAGGTCTTAGAACTCAGTCTAACAAATCACATAGGATCACTCCTCTTCTATCAAGGTCGATAGATTCCTTATAGGTGCATACCCTACTCCTACAGTGAACCTACTGCAGCCAATCTACACTGCATGGACCCATATGGCTAGAGACCATGTATGTGTGCAGTCAAACTACAATAACCTCACTGTGAGTAGCCGAAGCACCGCAGGTCAAAGGACCAGTCACACTACTGCAACATCAAGCAAGTCACTGACGAGTGGATAGACATCCAAGTGACTTCTTGTCTTGGTCACGCTCAGTACCCTTGTTCTCTAACAAGCACCTGCACTATCACTTCAGTGTCCCTACACTGTGGACTCAAGTCTCGTCCATCCAGAAGGAAAGTGATCTGTGCACTGATCGGATCGATCACCGTCCTCGTGATGATCCATTGATCAGGAGCATTTAGAAATTAATCACCAATGATACATGGCTCAAATTTTCAACTCTTGAGAATATGTATCATCATCTTATTAATTCCTTGGATGATTCATAGACACATAAACAATATGAATGAAAAGATGCCTTTTATTTATTCAATAATAAATAGTCAAGTACAAAATTATGTCCCTAGAATTAATAATGTGTCAGCCAGATTGGCTTCTAGGGCATACATCTAACAATCTCCCACTTGCACTAAAGCCAATTGGTCATATATCTTAGGCCCATCTTCTCAAGGTGGGTTTCAGTCTTTTGCTGACTCAGCTGCTTAGTGAACGGGTCCGCCACGTTATCCGCGGAGTCTACTCTCTGCACCTCTACATATTTCTTCTCCACATTGTCGCGTATGAGGTGAAAGCGCCGCTCTATATGCTTAGACTTCTGATGAGACCTTGGCTCCTTAGCAAGGGCTATGGCGCCATTATTATCGCAGTAGAGTGTTATGGCATCTAATGTCATCACGTCCAACTCTGCAATGAATTTCTTGAACCAAAAGCCTTCCTTAGCAGCTTCAGAGGCGGCGATGTATTCAGCTTCCATAGTAGAATCAGCAATGATCGGTTGTTTAGAACTCTTCCAATTTACCGTACCACCATTGCACAAGAACACATATCCAGATGTTGACTTCCTGTCATCGACATCAGTCATGAAGTCTGAATCTGTGTACCCTTCTACCTTTAACTCTGATGATCCTCCAAAGACCAAGAATAAATCTTTAGTTCTTCTCAAGTACTTAAGAATATTCTTCACAGCTGTCCAGTGTTCTTCACCTGGATTCGACTGATATCTGCTTGTGACACTCACAGCAAGAGCTATATCAGGTCGTGTACACAGCATGGCATACATGAGGCTTCCTATTGCCGATGCAAAGGGAATCTTGCTCATGCGTTGAATCTCTTCAGATGTGTTGGGGCACATCTTCTTGGAGAGATGAATTCCATGCCTAAGAGGTAAGAGACCCCTCTTGGAGTTTTTCATGCTGAACCTTTTCAGCACCTCCTCTATGTACATCTTCTGTGAAAGGCCAAGCATCCTTTTAGATCTATCTCTATAGACCTTTATTCCCAAAATATAGGATGCTTCTCCAAGGTCTTTCATGGAGAATTCTTTTGACAACCAGACCTTGACCGAGGTTAGCATGGGAATATCATTCCCAATCAGGAGAATGTCATCTACGTACAGTACGAGAAAAACGACAGCACTCCCACTAACCTTTTTGTAAACACACGGTTCCTCTTCGTTTTTGATGAAATCAAAAGTTTTGATTGCATCATCGAAACGAGTGTTCCAACTCCGAGATGCTTGCTTTAGTCCATAGATGGACCTTTGCAGCTTGCAGACCTTGTGATCTCCATCACTGGAAGTGAAACCCAAAGGCTGTTCCATATAGATATCTTCATCAAGATATCCATTCAGGAAAGCAGTTTTCACATCCATCTGCCAGATTTCATAATCATGAAATGCTGCAATGGCAAGCAATGTTCGGATGGATTTTAGCATGGCTACAGGTGAAAAGGTCTCCTGATAGTCAATGCCTTCGCGTTGACTATACCCTTTCGCCACAAGCCTTGCCTTATAGGTCTCTACCTCTCCATCCGCACCTATCTTCCTTTTGTAGATCCATTTGCATCCAATAGGTACAATACCTTCTGGTGGATCTACTAAGGTCCAGACTTGGTTGGAATGCATGGAGTCTAACTCTGACTTCATAGCTTCCAGCCATTTCTCGGAATCGATATCAGATATCGCCTCGTTGTAGGTTTTGGGATCCTGTATATGATCCCTATCTCCCACTAGGAACATTTCCTCGGTATCCTCTTCTAGTATACCTAAGTATCTATCGGGAGGATGGGAGGCCCTACTAGATCTGCGAGGTGGTTGAGGGACATCGTGTACTGGCTCTTTATGAATGGGTTCTATAGGATCCATGACTCGTTGCTTTTCAGAGACTTTCTCTTCAAGCTCAATTTTCCTCCCACTGCCTCTATCAAGGATAAACTGATTTTCCAAGAAGATGGCATGACGGCTCACAAACACATTGTGATCCTCTGAGATGTAGAAATTGTATCCTAATGACTCTTTAGGATATCCTATAAAACGAGCACTTATGGTCCTAGCCTCTAACTTGTCCGCCTGTAGTCGCTTGACGTGGGCCGGACATCCCCAAATCTTGAGATGACCCAGACCTGGTTTCTTACCATGCCATATCTCATATGGTGTGGTAGGAACGGATTTAGAGGGAACTCTATTCAATAAATAAATCGCTGTGAGTAAGGCATCTCCCCAAAGGAACATAGGTAAATCAGTGAAGCTCATCATGGACCTGACCATATCCAATAGGGTCCGATTCCTCCTCTCTGACACCCCGTTGAGTTGAGGTGTACCCGGAGGTGTCCATTGTGAGACTATGCCATTTTCTTTGAGATAGTCCCGGAATTCCCCACTAAGGTATTCTCCTCCTCGATCTGATCGAAGAGCCTTAAGAGGTTTTCCAGTTTGTTTTTCTACTTCATTCTTGAACTCTTTGAACTTTTCAAAAGACTCAGACTTGTGTCTCATAAGATACACATACCCATACCGTGAGTAATCATCGGTAAAAGTAATGAAGTAAGAATAACGTCCCCTGGCTAGCACATCGAATGGGCCACATACATCTGTATGTACTAGGGCAAGTAATGCAGTGGTCCTCTCCCCATGTCCTACAAAGGGCAGTCTTGCCATTTTTTCTTGAAGACAGGACTCGCAAACTGGATATGACTCGGAAGTCAATGAGCCTAAAAGCCCATCTTTATCCATTTTGTTCATTCTGTCCTCTCCAATATGGCCAAGCCTGAGGTGCCACAAATATCTTTGGTTTATCTCATCTCTGGATCTTTTGGATCCTTTGGCACTCACATCTTGCTCGGTAACATTCACAGATACATCCATATGTAAATGATAGAGACTGTCAATCATGAAACCACGTGCGACTATTTTATTTCTCAAATAAATAGAACAGCAGTCTTTGTCAAATGTAAAAACATGACCTTCCTGTGCTAGACATGAAACAGAAATCAAATTTCTGCTAGCAACAGGTACATAATAGCAGTCTCTAAGTATTAAACTAAATCCAGACGGTAGTCGCAGATGGTAGGTGCCCACAGCCACAGCAGCAACTTTTGCCCCGTTGCCAACCCGAAGGGTTACCGCACCTTCCGCCAGCCTTCTACTTTCCTTTAGACCCTGCATGGTAGTGCACAAATGAGCACTAGAACCAAAATCTATAACCCAACTAGAAGTAGAAGAAACCGTTAGATTAGTTTCAATTATGAGCAAGTCTATACCTTCTGAAGGTGTGTCACCTTTCTTGTTCTTCAGGCTCTCGAGGTATGAAGGACAGTTTCTCTTCCAGTGGCCTTCGACATTGCAGTGGAAACATTTTCCTTTGTCGTTAGCCCTTTTCTTTTGAACTTCCTTCTTTGGCTTCTTGTCTTTCTTCTGCTTCTTAGCAGGCTTCTTTTTCTTCCAAGTAGACTTTCTCTTGGAACCAGAAGTCAACTCAGCAGCAAGGACATTGCCTCTTGAACCTTTCAAGGCTCCCTCAGCAGTTACCAACATGTTGATTAGTTCAGTCTTAGTGCATTCAATCTTATTCATGTGGTAGTTTACTATAAACTGACCAAATGAATCAGGAAGTGACTGTAGGATCAAATCCACTTGTAATTCCTTGTGCATGTCCATACCGAGCTTCTCAAGCTCCTCTAGGTCCTTGATCATGGTCAGACCGTGATCATGGACAGACTGCCCCTCGCGCATCTTCGCTTTGAAGAGCCTCTTGGACACTTCAAAACGAGCTGTGCGACTCTGCTCACCATACAACTCTTGCAGGTGTGCCAGTATGTCCCTAGCAGTCTTTATATTTTCATGCTGGCATTGGAGTTCATTAGACATGGATGCCATCATATAGCATTTTACTCTAATGTCATCATCCAACCACTTTTTATGCATTTCACGCTGAACATCAGTAGGACGTGCTGGTAGTGTGGGGATATCTGAATCGAGTATGTAGCCTATCTTCTCACAGTCCAAAACTATTTTGAGATTTCTAAGCCAGTCTTTGTAATTGGTTCCGGTCAGTCGGTTGGTCTCAAGAATACGGGTCAAAGGATTTGAAGCCGACATTGTATCTGCAGAGAGTAAAGATTCTAGTTAGACTTTTGTACTTGATCCTAATCTGTTCTAAGGTCTTTTAGAACAAATGTAACTCCCACTATTTTCTTGAATCCCTCACACTCCCCTGGTAGGGAAACGGAAATCCCACACGACTAGGGTTTCTAGTGGGTACTGCGGTCCCACCGATTTACATGCCACCTCACCTAACAGTTATTGGTGACACATAGATGGATGAGTGTACAACTCTTGTACAATGCTTCTCAAGCATGTTGCAGTATAACTTGGTCTCTAAGCCATGAAGACCTCACCTAACAGTTATTGGTCCCATTTCTTAGTTAAGTCAGACCCACCGTATAACCGTAGGAATAAAGTCGTCATTGGGTCCTCACCTAACAGTTATTGGTGCCCAACCCCACCTTTACCCTACAACATCTCATGTCTATAGAGAGGTCCAGCCCCCCGATGCAACTTGACCACTGTGTCCAGCCGAGACAAATCAACATCAGAAAGGCCTTAGCAGCTCTACTACAGTGGAAGACCTATTGACTTAATATTGGTTAATCAGGTCTTAGTGTTTGCAACTTGAGCCCTTCATAAGAGGTAATCGAACAATTGGCCAGGTAAGCAGGTGGAAGGCTCCCCTTACTTAGAGAGTAAGGTCCTAATTAAGTAACCACCTTTCATGCTTTCCTAGACACCAATTAGATCAATTAATCTAATATGACTTGCTCATGTCGGTTCACTCTCGACTTGATTGAGGAGGTTTTGATTTAGGTCTCAATTGGGTTTGCTACATCATATGTAAACCTATCTACCCGACTCGCATTCACATCTCATGCAAACGGTACATCACAGGCAGTTATAATCGCAGCATCAAATAAAGTTAAACTTTAAATAGGTGATGATCATGGATTCTAATTAGGTCGTATTACAAGCACATGCACATCAATCGATCAAGTGGTCTTCAACTCTTGAATTGGTTCTAAGCCTCCTTGATTCGATCCTTGATCAACTCTTGATCCCATCGCCATCAACCGCTTAGATCACCTTTCATCTCATGCCTTTGCTTCAACTTGATCGTTGATGTACATCACATCACAGAAATACAACCAGATGTAAAATAAAAATAAAAATAAATTACATCTCCTTTTAGGAGGCACGCAGGCCTCTCAAAACATCAAATAAGATGCATGCAAGCATCTGAAAAATTACATGACATCGCAGATCACATCGCAGGTCATTACATTTGATACCAAAAGGGTTTGAATCCTATGATCATCACCGTATGCAACAATTATAATTTTCAGATCTGAAAACTAACTGATTATATCATGACATAGGTCGCTGATCATGCTAATCATGATTCTAAACTTTGTAATCCCATTAACAATGCAATTAGAATCATCTTTTTATCACATAAAAATCAGCATGCAAAAATCAGCACCCCTGAAAAATCTGCATGCAGAATTTTTCAGCATGCATGATCATTCAATTTTTAGATCTAATATGCCTTTAGATATTTAATTCTTACCTTAATCTATGAAGCCAGGCTCTGATACCACTGTTGGGAACCCGCACATGCCGCTGATATTTCAAAAATTAAATCAGATGGCAGCGGAATCGGCATGCACGGGTTCGACGTTCATCGCATGAACGTTGTTTCGAGACCTTTCGTAATTAGGTAAGAATTAAAACTTTTAAAACTAATAGGAAGATCAAATCTTCACCTTGCGCGGGTAGATGATCACCGCAAATCTGAATTCGTGGTTTTGGAAGAGGGTTCGCTTGAAGCCGTTCAAACGTCCGGCCTCTACGGGTATCCACACGAAGCAGGATCCGATCCAAGCTTTCTATCTCACCGGGGTGCTAGCTCCCTTGCAGAGATAGCTTTGATGGCTGATGTCCTCCCTCTCAATCAACTCTTGATTGTGCTTAGAAGGAGGAAGAAGAAGGATGAAGAAGAGGAAGAAGATGATCCCCTACGCAGCCTTCTCTTGTTCCTTGTGTTGGATGAAGGAAGGGAAGGGAAGGAGGCCGCCAACACTTGGAGAGCTTTTCCCTTGCTTGCGGCTGAGAACACCAAGGAAAGGAGAGGGCCACGGCTTGGAGGAAGAGAGGTTTCAATACCATAGGGTGCCGGCCTCATAGCCCCTCTTATAGCCATCAAGGGCTCCTCCAAAGTTGGAGCCCTAGATAACTTTCCAAAGAGAGAAGGGGGGCGCCGGCCCCTCTCTTCATGCCGCACACAAGGAGAGGAGGAGGGGCGTGATCCCTCCTTCTTGTGATGCCCTAATCCTCTTCCAAAGAGGATTGGGTGCCTCTCTTATGGTTTAATCCCAATCCAATTAGGATTAGCCAATTGGGTTCAATCTATGCTAGTCCTAATCCAACTAGGACTTGAATGAACCATGACTCAATTGAACTCTTCAATCCTAATCCAATTAGGAGTCATGTTGATTCATTAGATTATTAATTAATTTAGACTTAAGGAATCCTAATCCAATTAGGATTTGTTTAATTTTAGTCCTAATCCAATTAGGACTCTATTTGAATCCGAAGTCCTAATCTAATTAGGATTTCTAGGAATCCTACTCCAAGTAGGAATCCTATTTTAATTCAAAATTCCTAATCTCATTAGGATTGTAGGAATCCTATTCCAAGTAGGAATCCCAGTCCTACTCCAACTAGGATTCCCAGTCCTAATCCAATTAGGATTCTAGGAATCCTACCCGAAGTAGGACTCTTGTTTCAAGTCCAATTAATTAATTTTCTTGGTTCCTTCTTCAACTTCTTTATCAATCAAATTGATTACTTGTGATTCTTAATCACGATTTCAACCATCGGATCGGTCAATACTTCTAGTGTGTGTGACCCCATAGGTTCTATTCTGACTGGTAGTGAGATATATTGTGATCTCTATCTCAATATCATTGAAAACTCCTTTCAATGGGTTGGAACGATTCCAACTCAACTCATTAGGATTTATCGATCATCGAGATAATCCCTGTGAGTCCCACCATCCACCAGTGACACCTAGCAGCATGTAGTGGCTACCCAGCAGAATGGAATGATGAACCTCTAGGTGCAGTTAACATGTGATACAGTCCTACTATCGTGGATCCCTACAGGACGGAGGTCATGGACAACTCGTCAAACCCCATCGTCTGTCATATGTCAAGATTTATTCGACTTGAGTTCGATGGTGGAAAACTCTTTTTCCACTTTATATTACTGCCCTGGCCAAGGTCTTAGAACTCAGTCTAACAAATCACATAGGATCACTCCTCTTCTATCAAGGTCGATAGATTCCTTATAGGTGCATACCCTACTCCTACAGTGAACCTACTGCAGCCAATCTACACTGCATGGACCCATATGGCTAGAGACCATGTATGTGTGCAGTCAAACTACAATAACCTCACTGTGAGTAGCCGAAGCACCGCAGGTCAAAGGACCAGTCACACTACTGCAACATCAAGCAAGTCACTGACGAGTGGATAGACATCCAAGTGACTTCTTGTCTTGGTCACGCTCAGTACCCTTGTTCTCTAACAAGCACCTGCACTATCACTTCAGTGTCCCTACACTGTGGACTCAAGTCTCGTCCATCCAGAAGGAAAGTGATCTGTGCACTGATCGGATCGATCACCGTCCTCGTGATGATCCATTGATCAGGAGCATTTAGAAATTAATCACCAATGATACATGGCTCAAATTTTCAACTCTTGAGAATATGTATCATCATCTTATTAATTCTTTAGACGATTCATAGACACATAAACAATATGAATGAAAAGATGCCTTTTATTTATTCAATAATAAATAGTCAAGTACAAAATTATGTCCCTAGAATTAATAATGTGTCAGCCAGATTGGCTTCTAGGGCATACATCTAACAATCTCTACTTGCAATTCTGCAAAAGAGATTTGGGACAGACTTGAAGTGACCCATGAGGGCACGAATCAAATCAAAGAATCCAAAATAAATATATTAGTTCATAAGTATGAACTATTTAAGATGGATTCTAATGAGACAATCACTAGCATGTTCACTAGGTTTACTGACATTGTCAATGGCCTAAAAAGCCTTGGCAAAAACTATACTAACAGTGATCTTGTCAGAAAAATTCTTCGCTGTCTACCAAGGTCATGGGAAGCCAAGGTGACGGCAATCCAAGAAGCTAAGGACTTGAACAAACTTCCACTTGAAGAGCTCCTTGGATCCCTAATGACTCACGAGCTAACAATGAAGCAGCACAGCGAAGAAGAGTCCTCCCATAAGAAAAAGGTAATAGCTCTTAAATCTACATCATCTAACAAGGACTTATCTTGCAGTAGCAGCAGTGAAGAAGAGGATCATGAGGGAGATGATGATGAGGCTCTTCTTGTGCGCAAATTCAGAAAATTCATCAACCACAAGAAGTCCTATCATCAAAGGAGAGGCCCCTCAAATTCCTATCGCAAGGATAAAGGTAAGGAAAGGAAAAATGAGGGGATTGGTTGCTATGAGTGCAAAAAGCCGGGACACATCAGAGCTGAGTGTCCCTTACTAAAGAAGAGCATCAAGTACAAGAAGAAGAAAGCCCTTGTCACCACCTTATCGGACTCCGACGCATCATCTTCATCATCGGATGAAGAACAAGAAGAAAAGGCCAATTTCTGCTTCATGGCCAATAAAAATGAGGTAACGTCCGAAACGCATCTAGATTTTACATTTGATGAATTGTATGATGCATTTAATGAATTAATGATAGAATATAAGGCTATAAACCTTAAGAACAAAGAGCTAAAGCTAGCTAATCAATCTTACTTACATAAATACGATAAATTAATTAAGGATAAGGACTCTATCACCAAAGAAAATTTAGAACTTAAGACAAGCAATCAACTCTTAACTCAAAAGACTAATACCTTGAGTAAAGATATTGAAAAACTAACTAAGAAAATTTCAGAACTTAAAAATAATAAACAAATCTTAAACGAGAATGTCATAAAAGATTTAAACATTCTAAAAACCGAAAAACAAACTCTAACTAAAGAACTTGAAAAGTACAGACCTTTGGTTGAAAAATTTACATATAGTTCAGAAAAACTGAATATGATACTTAATAGTCAACGAGCCGTATTTAATAGAGCGGGTTTAGGATATAAACCTAAAAATAAGCAAAAACTTCTTAGTAACTTCTTTGTTAAAGCTGGAGAAAGCAAAACTAAGAAAGTAACCTGCTTTTGTTGTGGAACTGTAGGACATAAAGCAAACATATGTGACTATGGGAAAGGAAAAACTAAAAGAAAAATTAAAAGGGTATGGGTTCCAAAAGGAACCAATATGACTAACCATGAAGGACCCAAGAAAACTTGGGTACCTAAGATTATATGATCTGCTTGTGTAGGAGTGTCTTGCAGCCAAGGTCAACAAAAATTGCTGGTATTTGGACAGTGGCTGCTCAAGACACATGACGGGTGACAAGGATCAATTCTTCACTCTTGAAGCTAAGAAGGGAGGTGCTGTGACTTTTGGAGACAACAACCAAGGTCACATCATTGGTATAGGTAAAGTACAAATTACCCCTTCTACTTTTATTGATAATGTTCGATATGTTGATGGTCTTAAGCATAATTTATTAAGCATTAGTCAATTATGTGATAGAGGCTATGATGTTATGTTTAAACCATCACTATGCATCGTAACAAACCCAAATGACAATAGTTTAGTTTTTAAAGGAATAAGACGTGGGAATGTGTATGTTGTAGACCTTGAGGATCTTGCCAAACACAACCCATGCTTAGTTGTTAATGAAACTAAGGACAATGATGCTAGTTGGTTATGGCACCGTAAGTTAGGTCATGCAAGCATGGACACAATATCCAAACTAGTTAAAAGAGATTCTGTGATAGGTTTGCCAAAATTAAAGTTTGAAAAGAATAAAATTTGTGAAGCATGTCAATTTGGCAAACAATCAAGGAACTCCTTTAAATTTATAAATTGTGTCTCAACTTCTAGACCTCTAGAACTACTACACATGGACCTATTTGGACCAACTAGAACCACAAGCCTAGGTGGAAATAAATATGGTCTAGTTATTGTAGATGATTATTCTAGATACACTTGGGTCATCTTCTTAACTCATAAGGATCAAGCTTTTTCAGTTTTCAAGAAATTTCATAAAGAAGTAACCAATGCTAGGGATACTTCAGTAATAGCTATTAGAAGTGACCATGGTACCGAATTTGAAAATTATTTATTTGAAGAATTTTGTAGTAAAAAGGGGATAACACACAACTTTTCTGCACCTAGGATACCACAACAAAATGGAGTTGTGGAGAGGAAAAATAGAACTCTAGAGAAAATGGCTAGAACTATGTTATGTGAAAGTAACCTCCCTAAGTACTTATGGGAAGAAGCCATTAATACTTCCTGTCATATACTAAATAGAGTTTTATTGAGACCTATTATAAAGAAAACACCTTATGAACTTTGGAAAAATAGAAAACCAAAGGTAAACTATTTTCATGTCTTTGGATGTAGGTGTTTTGTTCATAATAATGGGAAAGATAATCTAGAAAAATTTGACTCAAAATCTGATGAGGCTATATTCTTGGGGTACTCTACAACTAGCAAAGCCTATAGAGTCTTTAATAAAAGAACCTTAGTTATAGAAGAATCTATACATGTTGTATTTGATGATTCTAGTGACATCTCTTCTAGCAAGAGAGTTAATTTTGATGATGATGCTGAAATTCTTGAAGAAAAGATAGATGAGATGACATTACAAGATGATAATCAAAAATTAATTGAAGGTGCATCATCAAGCCAAGAGGCTATTGTGGATCATGGGCTAACTAAAGCTTGGAGGTATGCTCACGGGCATCCTAAGGAATTAATTCTAGATGATCCATCTCAACCTATTAGGACTAGAGCATCCCTTAGGAACTTAAACAATCATCTAGCTTTCGTTTCACATTTTGAGCCCAAACACATAGAAGAAGCTGAAAAAGATGTAAATTGGATAAATGCAATGCAAGAAGAATTAAACCAATTTACTAGAAACAAAGTATGGAATCTAGTTGAAAGACCTACTGAATATTCAATTATAGGTACCAAATGGATTTATAAAAATAAACTTGATGAAAATGGTATTGTAATAAGGAATAAGGCTAGACTAGTAGCAAAGGGTTATAATCAAGAAGAAGGTATAGATTTTGATGAAACCTTTGCTCCGGTAGCTAGACTTGAAGCAATTAGACTTTTACTAGCTTTTGCATGCTCTAAGGACTTTAAATTATTTCAAATGGATGTAAAAAGTGCATTTTTAAATGGGTATATTAATGAGGAGGTATATGTAGAACAACCTCCTGGTTTTGAAAATCATCAATACCCTAATCATATTTATAAATTGAACAAAGCACTTTATGGTTTGAAACAAGCACCTAGAGCATGGTATGAGAGACTTAGCAAATTCCTATTAGAACATGAGTTCTCTAGGGGTAATGTAGATACAACACTGTTTCTGAAAAGGCAAAACAAAGATATGTTATTAGTACAGATTTATGTTGATGATATTATTTTCGGTGCTACTAACAATCGCCTCTGCAAAGAATTTGCTGATTTGATGCAGAGTGAATTTGAAATGAGCATGATGGGAGAGCTGAATTACTTCCTTGGACTTCAAATCAAACAATCTGAAGAAGGCATCTTCATCAGTCAAGCCAAATACATCAAGGAGATGCTCAAGAAGTTTGATATGGAGGGAAACAAATCAATCAGCACCCCCATGAGCTCATCATGCAAATTAGACCAAGATGAATCAGGTAAATCTGTAGATCAGAAGCTATATAGAGTTATGATAGGATCTTTGTTGTATTTAACTGCAAGTAGACCTGATATCATGTTTAGTGTTTGCATGTGTGCAAGATATCAGTCTAATCCTAAAGAATCTCATCTAATTGCAGTCAAAAGAATCTTTAAATACCTAATAGGAACCAAGAATATAGGTTTATGGTATTCTAAAGAATCTAGCCTAAAATTAATAGGATACACAGATTCAGACTTTGCTGGATGTAAACTTGATAGAAAAAGTACCAGCGGGTCTTGTCAATTTCTAGGAGAAAACCTAATCTCATGGTTTAGCAAGAAACAAAACTCGGTTGCTTTATCTACTGCTGAAGCTGAATATGTTACAGCCGGGAGTTGTTGTGCTCAAATCTTGTGGATCAAACAACAATTAGAAGATTATGGCATTAAACAAGACAAAATTCCCATTAATTGTGATAATACAAGTGCCATTAATCTAACTAAAAATCCAATTCAGCATTCAAGAACTAAACATATTGAGATAAGACATCACTTCATAAGAGATCATGTACTGAATGGTGATGTGACACTTCAATTTGTTTGTACTGATGATCAATTAGCTGACATTTTTACAAAACCCTTAAGTGAAGAGAGATTTAGTGTGCTTAGGAGGGGATTAGGAGTGATTGATCCATCCTAGTGGTAGTTTCCACTAGATTCATTGATTTTGATGATTAGATTGTGGTTAAAATAGAGTTTCTTTTCAATGATCATCAAATCAGATCATAATTTAGTGATTTTCCCTCATTCGGCACGAACATAGCATGATTTTTAGGTGCGTGCCAAAGTTCGAGACGACTCGAGTAAGTTTCAGAGTCGGCTCGTAAGGGGGAGTCGACTCGGACATTTACGGGAGTCGACTCGAGATCAATGGCCGCAGAGGGTGAGTCGACTCGCATACAGTCGGGAGTCGACTCAAGGTCAATAGGCGCATAAGGAGAGTCGACTCGCGCATACTTTGGAGTCGACTCGAGGTCGAGTCGACTCGCGACTCAGAGGAGTCGACTCGCAGTCGGGATCTGACTTTTTAACCCTAGCTCCATCGTTTTCAAAACATTTCTATTCTCCGCCGCCACTGTTCACAAGCCCTAGAGCCGACTCCTAGGTCGTCCCCGGTCGTCCCCAAGCTTTTGCCGTCGACCTTTTCACCGTCCATTAGGGCTTTTCCTCCCATTCTAGGTCACTATGCCTCGTAAAGCCGTTGTCCGGAAGAGGTCCCAACCCGAGGCCGGTCCCGAGAGGCGCTCCAAGGCTCGGCACGATCCTGCGAGGTCACAACCTCCGGCTCGTTCCCCGCCGAGGGCAGTTCCCGCGAGGCCGTGCGCCGGGAAGGCGGTCTCCACCGGGAGATACGTCGATTTCGACTATCTCTCCCGGGAGGGCTTCACCATAGGTGAGAGATTGCGTGTCCAGGGCTTAGAGTATTTCCTTACATTAGATCTCCCCACTTATCCTGGATTAGTTAGAGAGTTTTACGGTACCGTCCATCGGGGAGATGGGGGTATAGAGGGCACGGTAGCCGGTGTCCCTTTGTTCATTTCGGAGGATATCATTGCCCACATCCTCCACCTTCCACAAGTAGGAGTGGCTCCCACACACCCCGAGGATAGGACTGAGGCCCTTACGGCCATACTAGGATATCCTCCTCAGTCCCCCTTAGACGAGGTATCCGCTAGCTCACTTCCAGTTGAGGTGCGGATCCTCCTGAGCATCCTGTCTAGGTCCTTGTTTCCTAAGACCGGGAGATTTGATTTTGTATCTGAGAGAGACCTAGCTCTCATGTTCTACATCCTCCAGGACACCCCAATCAACTTTCCCAAGATGATGTATAGGTATCTATGTGAGCCACTAGATAAACCTAGGCTCACCCTACCCTACGGTATGATGTTCACTCTTTTGTTTAGGGAGGCCGAGATTCCCATTCCTGAGGGGGAACCCTCTAAGGCATTGCGATGGACTGATCGCATGCGTCCGGGGACCCTACACAGGATGGGGTTTCGGAAGGTAGAGGGGACCTGGGTTAGGAAGTCTTCCACCTCCACACATACCACCAGACATTCCCCTAGTCCTGAGCCAGATTCTGACTATCCTGACTTTCCCTCCACTTCTGCTCCTACCACCTCAGCCGGACCCTCCTCCTCAGCTCCACCACCCATGGAGGTCCGGATTGCTCCTGAGCAGCTCCTGGAGTTGCGGCAGGAGATTGTCCGAGACCTGCGAGATGATCTGCTTAGGGAGCTCCGAGGTTCAGTGCCTGCTCCCTCTCCTGCACCCACATCTTCTGAGTTGGTCCCTTCCTTGACAGCCGTGACAGACATGACGGCCCATGTACGGGAAGAGATCTACAATGTCCGGAGCTTGATCCAGGCCCAGTTCTCCAGTATGAGCGAGGTCACGAGCACCACTCGGACGATACGCGATGACATCCGGAAGGACATGAGCACCACTACTCAGGGGGCCGAGCGTTTGTCGAATGTGCTCATCGACAAGCTGGACGCACTTCAGAAGTCGGTGACCGAGCTCTCCACTACACATAGCAGGGCCACTTCGTCCATTATCTCTCAGCTCGGGCATGTTACAGATGCGGTCACCCTCCTCATGGAGCAGAACAGATTGAGAGGAGGAGCCACATCCTCGAGAGAAGGAGACACATCCTCGAGAGGAGGAGTTACATCCTCGAGGAGACCTTAGCTGTTTTTGTGTTGACATGTATTATTTTGCTTTACTTATTGTATTCTCAAATGTATTTACATACAAATCAATACAATGAGTAGCCATATTTTCTGCAATTCTGTGCCATTTGATCTATGATTGATTGTGTGTTCTGATTACCTCCTTTTTGATACGATGACAAAAAGGGGGAGAAATATTTAATAGATATGTAAATGGAATCAACATAAAAGGAATCAAAATGAAAATTAAAACATAATTTGTTCTTAGTGGATTTGGTACCTCGAGGCTCATTATCTCTCTGTTGGGGCTCCTAATGGAGTAATCTCCAGAATCTATTCAAGGGATATTCGGAGATTAGTTGAATCCAACTCAAGAACAAATTGACAGATTTTCCCTCTAAAAACCAAAAATTCAGTTCAAAAACTTCAATGCATTAAAAGGAAATTCAGAGAATCAAAACAAAGTAGAATGCATATGTTGAGGGGGAGAATCTGAATTTTTAAGAAAGCTAAATCATTAATTATATATATAAGCCAAACAATTGATTGCATAATATGAAGGCTTATATAATTCCAAATGAAAGGGGGAGCTTTAACTCTAAAATTTATTGCTTCACATCTTTCAAGCTTGGATATATTAAATTACCAGACATTTGAATTTATTTATGGATTTTATTTCCTTGTTTATTGAGCAATTCACTTTACATATACTCAAAGTTTTGTCATCATCAAAAAGGGGGAGATTGCGGAGTGATTGATTAAAACCCCTATTTAATTTTGATGAGCTCAAAGCATTTGAGTATATCTTATGTTTACTAATAAATTCAATTAAGTGTTTCAGTAAAAATCGTGTCTAAGTGTTTCTAGACTTGGTTCAAGATATTTTGGATAAGGTATAAAGTCAGTTTGAACCAAAGTCTGAGACTTGAGTCGACTCCAGGATATTACGAGTCGACTCCAAGCGTATCAGAATCACTGGCACGGGCTCGAGTCGACTCCAGACCAGTACGAGTCGACTCCGACTGAGAACAGACAGACGAACAGAAAGCATCAACTCAAAACCTGTCAGCGAGTCGACTCCTGAAGTGCGTGAGTCGACTCCGATGCTTACCGAGTCGACTCCGGAGTAATATGAGTCGACTCCAAGAAGCTACAGACTAAAAAGTCAGAGAGCGTTTTTTTTCGACCCTGAGATTCGAGTCGACTCCTGTGGAACGCGAGTCAACTCCGATGGTTGGCAGGTCGACTCCAAAGAAAGTGAGAGTCGACTCTCAGTGGAACACAAGGCAAAAGTCAGAGAACCGTTTTCGGACTCTGAGATTCGAGTCGACTCCCGCAATACGCGAGTCGACTCCAAGACAGCGCGACCCAAAAAGACAGAAGATCAATTTGTTGTCTCTGAGAGCCGAGTCGACTCCCAGACAGCTCGAGTCGACTCCAAGGCAGCGGTACACCAAAAAGGCAGAAGACTAAGTTTCGGAAACTGAGAGCCGAGTCGACTCCGGGGAAGTTCGAGTCGACTCCAAGACTAGACGAGCCAAAAGACAGAAGATCGGGAGTTCGGGCTCTGAGCGTCGAGTCGACTCCCAGGACTGTCGAGTCGACTCGAGCGGACCAAATTGAAAAGTTGATCTACGGATTTCATGGGAGGAGCCGACTCCGAAAATGCCAAGTCAGCTCCAGAAGTTGGCGAGTCGACTCCGGGTCAAGACGAGTCGACTCCCAGTCGAAGAAGCTACTTTAATTCAAATCCGGAACAGTTGCCGAGTCGACTCCAGAAAAGCATGAGTCGACTTCCGCTACAGCCGAGTCGACTCCTGATCGCGCGAGTCGACTCCGACCCCAACGGACACATTGTCAGGTTGTGCAGAGTGTGCAGAACGGGCAGAAAAAGGTGTCTAACGACTAGTTTCCGTGGGGGATGGTTTAAATAGCCACAGAGGACTGTAGCAAGGCAGAGA